>NC_068295.1:32970645-33270645 GCF_025860055.1 Xyrauchen texanus
GTTGTACAGTTACGTTTATGCAGACTTTGTGCTTTTTGAAGCTGTCTGGCCACCATTCACTTGCAATGTATAGACCAACAGAGCTAAGATATTCTAAAAAATCATTAGTTTGTAGGGGGCCTGGGTAGTCCAGTGAGTAAAGATGCTGACTACCATCCCTGGTGAGGTTTGCGTGGATGCCGCAGAATAGCGTGAGCCTCCACACGCGCTAGGTCTCTGCGGTAACATGTTCAACAAGCCTCCGCCACCCGGATTGAGGTGAGTCACTACACCACCACAAGGACTTAGAGCGCATTGGGAATTGAGCATACCAAATTGGGGAGAAAGAAATCTTTGTTTGTGTTCAGCAGAAGAAATAAAGTCATACACATCTGAGATGGCAGTAAATTTACAATTTTTGGGTGAGTAATGGAAGATTTGATTGATGTAAATATTTCATTTACTTTAAGAAATTGCTCACTACAAAATAAAAATGTAATTTACCCTCAGATTTCAAATTATGACTTGCCTTGATTTTTTATTACATGTTAGGCAGGATGTAAGTCTGTCAGCATTCATTAAAGGAGAAAAATATGTTTGAGAAAATAATTTTCAATGAGACTGAATGATGACTTTGAATAATTTCTTAACATCTCAATTTGTGTTCCAAAGAAGAGAATGTCATATTAGCTTGGAGCAACAGGAGGGTGAGCCAGGGCTGGACTGGGAAGTTTGAATACAAATTTCAGCGTTCCCCTTTTAAGTAGACAGGAGCTGCACTATCATGACCAGAAATAGCCTCCCGAGAGTGTTCCAAAGATGACTGACTTGCTAGACTTTTATATGAAGAATTTTAATAGGCCTACTGATTATTTAAAAATGTTTCCTGTCAATTTTTCAAAAATTGCCACTTTCCCACAGTTGTGGCATAATTTCTGCCACACCAAATCATTTTACCCAATACATTTGAATACATATATATTATATATGCATCCAGAAAGTATTCACAGCGCTTCACTTTTTCCACTTTTTTATGTTACAGCCTTATTCCAAAATTGATTAAATTCATTATTTTCCTCAAAATTCTACAAACAATACCCCATAATGACAACGTGAAAGAAAATGTATTGAAATAGTGAGGTGAAGTATGATGCTACAAGCTTGGCACACCTATTTTTGGGCAGTTTCTTTCATTTTTCTTTGCAGGACCTCTCAAGCTCCATCAGGTTGGATGGGGAGCGTCGGTGCACAGCTATTTTCAGATCTCTCCAGAGATGTTTAATTGGGTTAAAGTATGGGCTCTGGCTGGGCCACTCAAAGACATTCACAGAGTTGTCCCGTTGCCACTCCTTTGATTTCTTGTTTGTGTGCTTAGGGTCGTTGTCCTGTTGGAAGATGAACCTTCACCCCAGTCTGAGGGCCAGAGCGCTCTGGAGCAGGTTTTCATCAAGGATGTCTCTGTACATTGCTGCATTCATCTTTCCCTCGATCCTGACTAGTCTCCCAGTTCCTGCCACTGAAAAACATCCCCACAGCATGATGCTGCCACCACCATGCTTCACCAGTTGATGAGTGGTGCCTAGTTTCCTCCAGACATGACGCTTGCCATTCAGGCCAAATAGTTCAATCTTTGTTTCATCAGACCAGAGAATTTTGTTTCTCGTGGTTTGAGAGTCCTTCAGGTGCCTTTTGGCAAACTCCAGGTGGGCTGTCATGTGCCTTTTACTGAGGAGTGACTTCCGTCTGGCCACTCTACCATACAGGCCTGATTGGTGGAGTGCTGCAGAGATGGTTGTTCTTCTGGAAGGTTCTCCTCTCTCCACAGAGAAATGCTGGAGCTCTGTCAGAGTGACCATTGAGTTCTTAGTCACCTCCCTGACTAAGGCCCTTCTCCCCCGATTGCTCTGTTTGGCCGGGCGGCCAGCTCTAGGAAGAGTGACGGTGGTTCCAAACTTCTTCCATTTAAGAATTATGGAGGACACTGTGCTCATTGGGAACCTCCAATGCAGCCAGTGTTTTTGCAGCCTTCTCCAGATCAGTGCCTCGATACAATCCTGTCTCGGAGGTCTACAGACAATTCCTTGGACTTCATGGCTTGGTTTGTGCTCTGACATGCACTGTTAACTGTGGGACCTTATATAGACAGGTGTGTGAGCCTTTACAAATCATGTCCAATCAACTGAATTTACCACAGGTGGACTCCAATCAAGTTGTAGAAACATCTCAAGGATGATCAGTGGAAACAGGATGCACCTGAGCTCAATTTTGAGTGTCATGGCAAAGGCTGTGAATGTGATTTATTTCTTCCATTTTTTATTTTTAATACATTTGCAAAGATTTAAACAAACTCCTTTCACGTTGTCATTATGGGGTATTGTTTGTAGAATTTTGAGGAAAATAATGAATTTAATCCATTTTGGAATAAGGCTGTAACATAACAATATGTGGAAAAAGTGAAGCGCTGTGAATACTTGTATACAAAGTCAACAATATCAAGAAAATCAAGGTAAATATCACTAGAACAGAATATTTTTTTTTGGGCATAGTTTCTAATCAAGCTATGTAAAAAAAGTGAAAATATGATTTAATTGTATGTATTTAAAATACATCAAATGTTAGCTGTAAAATTTGCCTATGCAAGACTGAGGGATGTGAACATTTTATTTCAAAATTTCCATCAGTGTAATTTACACCACAGAATTCTATTAAACACAATACAGACTTTGAGATGTGGTGGAAATGATGTGTGAAAATGTTCACGACTAAGAAAAAAGAAAAAAAAAAAATCTTTTGTGGCGCATGTACATACAGTGTTGGACATAGTAGGCAAATATAAAAAAAAAGTGTCATTGTGAAAAATGTTTTGATGACACGTGACTTACTAGAATTCCTCAGTGCTATAAGCCTGATGTTGAAGAAACACCCCTGAATAGACCCCAGTTAATTTACCACAATTAACCCACAAATTAAGTTACTGTTCAGTGACAGAAGACAGCTTGACGTGTGGTGTAAAACATTTTTTATTTCAAAGCAGAACAAGAAACACTTTTTTTTTTTTTTTGATAAAACAAAACGATCTCAAAAACTACATATGATATCTAGCCAAAAAACAACAGTCAAAAGTTCAACATGGAATGTAAAAAATGATCAGTCTAAGAATAAAAATGGCAAACAATGAAGATTAAGTCGATCTAATCTAAATGAATGTCTTTTCTTTAAAGCAGAACAGTGAAACATAAATGTGTACAGTACATCACTCACAATTATCCTTGTTTTAACACCTCCAAATAATCTGTTTTTAAAAACGTATACCTACAACATCTTTCACCAAGCTGCACTACACTTCACTTACTAGCCAGGATGCATCATCTGCTAAAGCTTATGTCAGTACAACTCACTTTACCTTCCAGCAATGTTGAGGCAGATAAAACCAGTCAAACAGAAGCTATAACAGAGTAGCATCAAGGCTGTTACACTTTCAAAGAAATCAAAGCCATGGTTGAATATCACTTGCTGTCCATCTTGGCCATCTCCTGCAGGTATATCCCAATGCTCTCGCTGTCAAACAGCACAAAGTAAATGTTCTTCAGAGAGGAGGTGGTGGCTGACACAAAATGGTTTGAAATGGCCTTCAGAATTAGCTGGGCTGCTGTTTGCTTTGGGAAACCATTTCTGTGGGGGGGGGGTATAGAGGTGACCTGATTATTTTGATATCATCACAAAGAAATAGAGCCATACAGTAAATAATGGACTTTCATTACAGCATTTTCTGCAGTTTATCCTCTAACAAAGCTTCACAAATGTCAAAAAACAGAACCAGACATCTGCTTCAAGGGGCAATTTAAGTCATTAAAGTGTTTTCAAGGCCCTGTATTGATTTCCCTCAAACATTAGTTAGTGGTGAGCTCTAAACCTTAAATGTTATCATATTTGTTTATCTAGAATCTCTTTTCTCTGTGATATTTCTGTTCTAGTTTCTGTACTGCTCTAGCTTACTCTTCAAACTTGGCATTGTAATACTGCAAATATTGTTGGCTTGGCTCTTGTACAAGTTGCTTTTTATGTTCCTTATTTATGAGTAGCTTTGGATAAAAGTGTCTGCTAAATGATACCATGCAAATGTAAACACTTAACCCTAAATATAAAACACATGCAGTCAATTCAGCACCAACCACTCAACATACAGTCTCCATTCAAACTTTTGTTTTGTAGATCCTTTTTTAGCCTAAAGTGTGCAATCTATTATTATTTTGTGTAAACCTTAAACTTTTTTTAAGAAATTAAAGGGGCCATGACATCCTTGTTTTATTATTTTAATGTGTTCCTTGAGGTTCAAATATAATATTTGTAAAGTTTGACCTCATATACCGGTACTTGTAAAATATAATAAGTTTCCACCCTCATTCAGAAACATTTGGTTTTGGTGCTGCTACTCCTTTAACACTTTAATGCATACCTTGGGTCTTTAGTGACCGGGACCTCATTCCACCCCCTATACCTCATCCATTTTTAGGAGTTATGCCCACAACTCTTTAGTCTCCCTCAACCTTTCTCTTGTGTAACCAAAAAATACATGTATAACTGCCTAATTACCAAAATTGTATATTGTCATTAAAGACTCTATATATGTAATAGTATCAGGGGTTTTTCCCTGCTTCCATAAATCATATTTATATGATTATTTCATATCTGTATAAGTTTACTCTCAAGGGATATCTATTTCTTTGTTATTACAAGACAAATGAGTACAATATTCACACAAATAAACACTATATCACATTGATTTTCTGTGTGACAATGAGGATTATCAGTATCCCATATGTGTGTACAAATACATATTAATAGGCATGCGTGCTTTCCAATTCACTCAGTTGCTCTTCTGTTTAATAGTCTGGTATAACAGCATTGGGAGACCACAAGAGGGTGATATACATTTACTGAAGCCAGTCGTACACCAGATGAGAGGCGTTGTGGATCTAGTCATCACCATACACACAAACGGTATGAAGGTTTTTGTACTTCAAGAATGAACATAGCGACTTTGATGAGTTTGCAGGTTAGTGTATGAAACTGGTGTAACTGCGCAAACTGAATGATTCGAAATTATTATGCAATTTCTCTGTATGTAGCTTTTACTAGGTCAAGCTGTCAAACCACAAAAAGACTTGTAACTGAAAATACATTGCACAATATATCGTCCAGTGAAGACTTGAGTAAATAATCTTTGTCCTTTGATAATTATACTGGTTGAATTTAATAGAAAACTATGCGAGTTGCACTCTGTAGCATGGCAGAATGTTGAGAAGCCTCCAGAAACGCGTACCTTTGTAGAAAATAATTGTTTCGAATTTTAGGAATGAGTCATGTCATGAGTCAGGTGTGCGGCTCCCCCTAATTTACCCTTCCGCTCACAGTTTATAAAAGTTGTGTTGAGAAAAATGTCTGAAGAGACAAAGACTAATGAGCAACAGAAGAAAAATAGCAATACGCAGCTTTATTAATACAAGTTTTTTTTTGTTTTTTGTGTGAGATATATATAAACAGTACAAACACACACACACACATATATATATATATATATATATCTCACTAAACTCTCTAAACTAAATTATCACCTAAACTTTTGCACAGTACCGTGTACACACACACACACACACATATATATATATATATATATATATACACACACTGTCTACAGATAGATGATATAATTATAATTTGTTTTTACAAAAACATCATCCTGTGTTGCTGCAATGAAACACAAGTGTGCGTCCTGTCTACTACAGAATATCAACTACACCGTGTAGTCGAGCGATGGCCGTGAATGCCCCCTTTTTTCCTTGCAACAAGCACATATCCATAGGAAAAAATGTGCTATGGATTGTCGGATGATGTGCAGTCTGGGAGGATCTTGATAGATGATTATGCTAATGGATGACAGGAGTTGCTTCTAAACTTTTAGCCTTACGATTTTTTGTGAATACGGGCCCATCTCACTGCTCACCACTACTGAGAGTGCTACAGAAGAGACAAGGTAAAGTAGGCATTGATTTGTTGATGTGGAGGCAGTCAGGGGCAAATGTCTACCAGTGTAGATGTCATTTAGCAGCTTGGTTTCAACAAATGTTCTTTTGGCAGTGAGGAGGACGTTTTGAGTTCTGAAACTTACAGCATGTTTTTATAGCACATTTGTCATCTTATATGTCAAAAGATCAAGGACAATTTGATTCTTCATGTCATGGCCCCTTTAAAGTTTAAAAATCTCCCTTGAAATAAATTGATAAAATGTAACATTAATATTTGCATACTGATTATTCTTTTCTTACTTGCATATATATTTAATCATCTTTGCAGGACATTTGAAAATAAACTTCATGAAACTTTTCAATTACACAGAACCAAAGCCTAAAACCTAAACTTACCTAACAATTTACCACTATTCCCTTGTTGCATTGCAAGCACTGCTACTTCCTTCAGGAAATGCAATTCTAGTTAATTATTGATCTGAAATCAACCAACTGCAGTGGCTTGAAGGCACACGTGCTAGTTTTAAAGAGTGAAGTTTAAGTTAGTGTTGTGTTGTTAAACCCAATCCTGATGCAAATAAAAGCTGTAGCTCACCGTCCAGCAGGAAGTGAGGGGAAGGCCACCGATTTGAGCTTCTTCTCCTCGGCAGCAGAGAGACAGTTTTTCACCGTCTTCTCGAGTTGATCCTCACACTTCTCCGAGCCCCACTGAGGAACATGACAGTGGATGATGAAACGTGCTGCCATCCCATTGGCCTGGCTCACAGCCACTGCAGGGCACAGGGAATAAAACAAACTAGGATCACAACACCAACGACAGAGCGAGAGATGTTACTTAAATATCTTATAATGGGTTTCTTCCCTCTTTTACATTTTTCAGTCTTGAAATATATAACAAAGTCATTTCCTGCTGCTGTGAACACGTACACTAGCCTGCTTTCTCTCTGCATGTGTCAAAGAGTGTGTGTGTGTGTGTGTGTGTGTGTGTTTGAATTTGACCTGATGCGACCTCCAGGGGGGCCTGGGTTTTTCTCAGCTCCTTAACGGTTTCTAAGAAGTCTTTACCGCCAGCCTTCTCCAGAGCGTTACCTGTATCACAGAAAATATAGAGTACACTTGCTACACATATCTAGCATTAAAGGAATATTTAACTCATAAATAAATGTTTTGTCATCATTTACTCACCCTCAGGTTATTTCAAACCAGTTTGACATCCGTGGAACACAAAAGTCTCAGTCACCATTCACTTTCATTGTATGGAATAAAGATGCAATGAAAGTGAATGGTGACTGAGGTATTCTGCCTAACATCTGCCAAGCAACCACTTGTGCTCCATGGAAGAAAGAAAGTCATACAGGTTTGGAACAAAAGGTGAGGATGAGCTTCATTTTTGGGTGAACTAACCCTGTAATTGTTTACTAATTATATGTGAGTTATATGCAATCCCACATGGAATTTGGACCTGCAACATTTAGTTCTATCTATAAGAATGTTTGTTTTATGTTTGCATGCTATGGCCTATCGATGAATGTTAGTGTACTGACCAATTCCCTCTTTCAGATCAATCTCTGCATTTGTGGGGTTGATGATTCCCTCCACTTTGATCGTTCCGATTTTGCCGATTTCACTCTCTGTAAGAGATAGCTAAAAAAAGAGCCCAAGAAAGGTTAACTTGTTATTGCAACATTAAGTCAAAAAATCACAAAGTTACAGCTGTAACCATCTACAACAGCAGAAATTATAAATGAATGGTTGGACAAACTGAACAAATACCATACCATAGTAGGGCTGGGCAATGTATCCAATATACATGATATACTTGCAATGATTTTCCTGCGATACGAAATTAAGCCAACATTATGAATATCACAATGATTTTAATGGGCTTTTTATGTGGCCATGAAGTTTCCTAAAGACTGCCATTACACTAGTGTCTCTGATTTAAACTTCAATAGGAAAAATGGCATTAAGAGTTTGTAAGTTCAATTTAAATCTGTGAATCTATTAAAAATGGCCGGTTCAATGGATTGATTTAACCCTTTAAACTCAGATGGGAGAAATTATTTTTTTGCCGTTGCTTGTATGCTGCGTTTTCACTTGTAACTTAAGAGAACATGAAATATCACAATGTGTATACCTAAAGTATACTTAAAGTAGTTGATTATCTTTCAAACGAGCCCACATACAAGGTAATTGGTTGCATGGATGATTAGATAATCCACACAAAATCACAATATTACATATGGCCACCAGCAGTTGGCGCCATGTAAATAACACAAACTCAATGCAGACTCATTGAGTCAAAAGTCACTCATTATGTGAAATCTCATTACTAAAATCATGTCTCCATGCAATGAAAACCTTTAGTCATTGTTGTAACATACCTGCAAACTCCTCAGAGTAAAAAAGGTGACAGTATCGCCGGGGGGGATGGATGATTGGATACCCGGCTAACGATAAGCCTAGCTAACATTACAGGGATATTCCACCATTTGGGGAACTAAGCTCATTTTCCACCTCCCCTCGAGTAAAACAATAGTTTTTGTACCGTTTTGGAAACCATTCATACCACTTTTAGCATAGCTTAACGTAATTTATAGGCAATACTAGGGGTGGAACTGTACACAGAAGTCAAGGTTCGGTTCATACCTTGGTTCAGACATCACAGTTCGGTACGATTTCAGTACAATGGAGTGAAAAGCAAAACAAAAATATAGATAGCATTTTTATCATTGTCTTAAGCCTTGTATTTTTTAAATGAGTTTTATTAATAAAGGCTTAGAACCAGTTTATTTGTAGTGCACTGACAATAGTTGTATACAATTAGTTTATTAATAAAAATTAATAAAAAGACCTTGAGATATGTTTGGTAATTGTACCTGAATGAATTTAAAATTAATTTCCTATATTTCAGATCAATATATTTGTTTTCCTTAATTTTAATTAACCCTAACTTTATTCTCATCTGAATTATAAATAATTGATTTCCGTATAATATAATACTATCATTAAAAACACATTTGATTTTCTTTTTTAAGCAACGTAGAATGTGTAACTTAAAAATAAACAGATTAGTGCTCTGAGGACAAGAAATGAAAACCAATGCGATATGATGAATGTCCAAAAGATAGAACCTACAGACTGTTTTGAAATGGGGTTGGATAAATGTTTTGCTTTTAAAACTGTGTGTGTGTGTGTGTGTGTGTGTGTTTTTGGTTGGGTGACAGTTGTAGGTTACAGTTTGACAAGAGTTTAGAGTGTGACAAAAGCACAATGTTGTATTTGATTGCGAGTGTACACAAATATGTAAACACTTTGCAGTTTGAATGATGTCCTGTATTAACAAAATGATGGAGTATGTTTTTGTTTCCAATGTTCGAACGCGCCCGCGCGCCTCTCTCTCTCACTCACACACTCACACTCACACTCACACACACACACACACACACACACACACACACACACACTACAGCATTACAATCTTGACATCGCAGCCTGTTTATTATGCTGCGTTCACACCAAACGTGAATAGAGCTAAATTTATCGCTATCTAGAGTTTTATTTATTTTTTTTCCCTTGTATTCTCTGTGCAAATTCGTGCACCGAACCGTGACACCCGTACAGTTTCGGTTCAATACGAATAACTTACATGTACCGTTCCACCCATAGACAATACAATATTACTGTAAATTATATCACATAAAAAGCGGTAGCTAACGTTACTTGAATCAAGCAAACAAATAGCTTTTGTTTTAGCTCCAAAAAGCTTGACTTACCTCGAATTTCACATACGATTCCTACACGTTATGAGTTTCCATCAGACTCGCGTGGTTGACGCTGTGTGCTTCAAGATTCTGACGCAAGTGCTAAGATTCCGATTGGCCAAGAGAAAAAGTGCTAAGATTCCGATTGGCTCAGAGAAATGTCAATTATAAGAATTATCCAATAATGTTTCTCAATTCTAGCCTCCATGGCATGCAGATGAAGGGCGGGCAGCACACCCCCCCCATAAAAAACTCTCAGGTTCTACGCGATTCACGTAAATGACCCAATTGACCAAGAAAACGGCGATTTTCGCCGAAAAGCGACAAGTTTGCAGGTATGATGTGTATTAAATGTTTTACGTACAATTATTATGTTGTATTTGTTTGGACAGACATTTGGACAAATAGAGATGTTTTTGGACACTATGATAAATATATTTTAATGCTATAACTTTTGATTGCTTTGTCGTATCAGCACAAAGTTTTTCTCAGCTACAGATGACATAAGGAACAAAACAGAAGCAGTTTTTCGGAGCCACCTTATTTACACCCAGAGATATTTAATGTAAAATCTGAAAAATAAAAAATAAAGTACATTTTTGGCTCAATTTTTTCTGTGATTTGTGGGTCAAGACACTTGACCCAGCTTGTTTTTTTTTGTAGAGTTACAAGCCTTTAATTTTGGGTATGCCACTGAAACAGGAAATCTTTAAAAAACATCTTCAGAGCTTAAAGGGTTAAAACTTTGATTCAATGATTCGTCGCGCCATCAATCAAAAACGTTCATGCAAATGTTACTGCATTGCATTTTTCATTTTAGGAATGTTAATGAATTTGATCTGTCATTACTATTTTGATCGATTAAGCTTATTGATCATCAATTCATCAATTTCAAGTAATCACAGTAGCAAGAAGAGAAAAGACTGTGTATACAGTCATCAGACACTAGTAAGCACACTAGTGCTGCATGTCACGTCCTGTCAGCAACACAGAATAAACAGACATGCATCCTTAACTTGCTTGTACAGATGAAGTGGGCTCAATGGAGCCTTTCTCTTTAAATGAACATTGTTTACTGCATTAACTGTGATAGTGTGTTAAAGTACATCATGAACATGTATAATTAGCAACCCTTGCAATTTTTTATACATATTTAAAATTAAAAGGTGAAATGTTGTTTAATATATTACAATATTTTAAAAACATATGTAGGTAAATATAATTCTGGATTGTGTTGGCAATAATGGATGATTGTTGAAAAAAATTAATAATAATTTACCCTTTTCAGAGCAAATACATATATATTGAAACATTAAATACTGTCAAAAGGGTAAAAAATATAGAGATTTCTTAGGTGTTTTGCCCAGCCCTATTACATGATTTATGGTCAAATTTAATACGATTCCTTTAAAATCTAAAATAAGTCTTAAAATAATAAAACTTGACAATGTGTGTTTATCATGGCTACTTCCTCACCTTTTGTCCAAGGAACAGGCTCTTTGCAGAGAGAATAGTAAATCCCTCTCCTGGTCCATCCTCCACTGTCATGTTGGCATCTGCTTCTTTGTCATTCTCTGTGCTTTTCTGCAAAAGGACATTTTTTATTTTCAAAGATAAATACAGTATTAAAGCAACACGTTTTTCCTTTTCATATTTATTAGATCATCTTCAACTTGTCCTGCACTTACCTTGGGTTTGCGACCTGGTTTTCCTTTGCTCTTTTTGTTGGGTTTCTTTATGCCCTTCAGCCGATTCGCCCTCTTCTCTGGAACAGCCACCTGAGTCTCCACCTTCACCTTGCCTCCTCTCTTCTTGGAGAGCAGCTCAGGATGGATCCGAGGAAGAACTCCACCATTTGATATGGTCACCCCTCTGAGCAGCTATTCAGAAATGCAGAATAACAATTTGCTTAATGACAACAGATTAATATAATACTGAAATTGCTAGTCAATGGAAAATAATTCATATGGAAAGTATAATAATAGTCTGCTAAAAAAACTAAAGGGTTTAATTACAACACTGTTTACCTTGAGTGCACTATAAGTCACTTTGGATAAAAACACCTGCCAAATGCAAATTTAACAACAATAGATCTGGGGTACTAATGCAAAAATGGTGAATTCACCACTAGCAGTTGTGACCTGTGCACATATTTCTGCTCTATTCCCATTGTGCCTTTAGGCAAAACCCTGGGCCAACTGCACTTTGTTAAATGTTGATGCTCAATATTAACCCTAACAGCCCTTGTAATTCATTACCTGGTTGAGTTCCTCATCGTTGGCCACAGCCAGCTTGATGTGTCGTGGAGTGATTCTCCCCTTCTTATTATCTCTTGCTGCATTTCCAGCCAACTCCAAAATCTCAGCTACAAAAACATTTGTAATGATGCAACAGTGGTGCCAAAATGAAAACAAGACTATGGCAATGATGAACATAAGATACAGTTGTAATGGAGGCATTATGCTTTCTTGATTCTTACCTGCCAAGTACTCAATGACAGCTGCCATGTACACAGGGGCACCCATGCCAATGCGATACTTATGGGTTCCTGTGCGCAAGTAACGCATCATTCTCCCGACAGGAAATATGACTCCTGCCCGGGCAGAACGGGACAGCTTGGTGATCTTTTTCTTTCCTCCTCTGGCTGACATCCTGCCTTTGCTGTGGTGAATTATTTAAAAAAAATATATATATTAATAACAACATTATACATTTCTTTTTATATCATTTTATTTGGGGTCTTTTTGCATTAATTTACAAGCAAGTAGAGTGCATACAGAAAAGTGGGGTAAAATGGTGAAATAAATAATATAAGGTTTTAAATGAAATATAATTTTTTGAGCAAGAAAACTATTTTCCAAGATAAATAAAAAGATGTATCTAATCCAGAAGTGAATGACAAAGTGGACACACCTTCTCTAGACTCACAGTGCCACTGGATGGAGTACCTACAGTGGAAAAACATAAAATGATTAATTTGTTAAGATCTCTGGAAATGATTCAACAGTTTGTCTGTTTCAAACAAATAATGGCCCTATGGACTACTCTAAGCACACTTTATCCATGTTAATGACCAAAAAAATTAAAAATTAAATGCATGAATAACTAATATATTCACATAAATAGATTACAGGTTAAATTGAAATTTTTTTTTAGATGTCAATCCAGTTTAATGAACAGGGTGGGAAAAAAAGGGTAGACAAATTTTAATGGGAAAATTAACAACTACATGGTCTGTGACTGATATTATGTAAACATATTTGTAAACTTATATTGATGATTTTATTTCTGTAAACAAATATATTGAAATTTTAAAATTACATCAATTTCCCTTATATCTTCTCATAACATGGTGGGAACGTTATACTTGGCCAACTCAACAAAATAAAGGAAAACATAAATAAAACAAAAGAATTGTAAATGTCAAATAACTCAAAATATTTTTTCTGTAAGGCTGATGTCCACCTCTAGCGTGTGTGATGTCATTTCCTAACATATCTTCAATTGAAGGTCATAGTATCATGACATAACAGAGACAATAAAGCAAGGGACACACAAAAAACTCCACTATTAGTGTTAAAATTACACATTTACAACAAATGAATACATGTTAGTGAGAGAATGTAATACATAACTCTCAACTGTATATGAAGAAAATAGAATTTTAGCACTTATTATGACGTGTAGCACTGGGGACATGAGGGAAAGTTTACAGTTATATACATGTTTTATTTATTTAACTTTTAGGCCCACAGCAGTGTGTAAAATTCGAAATTGTCTTAATTATTTTTTTACCAAGCCTATTAAAATTGTAATCGGGTGAAATTAAACAATATAAATACCACAACTTGTTCTGGGGACTTAAATGTCACCGAATCGTAGTAATGACCCAAACGTTAAAATACTCACGGTTTCAACCGTAAAGCCACAATACATAAACAATATTTTTGTTTTGACTTAAGTGTGATAAAAGCACTTACTAATATTTGCTGTGTAAAGTTATATCCAATTTTACCACTTCGTTGCTATGACATAATGCCCTAAACCCTAAAACGACGATTTAATCAACTTAGCTCAAATTATACATAAGTTTTAAAAATAATTATTAATTTTTCTGCCTTTTAAACCCTCCAGAAATTGGCGCCATTCACTTCCATACTGTCACACAACAAACAATCGTAAACGTTCAAATGTATTTAAAATAATGTTTTTGTTTTATTTTAATTAGGGGGTGAGAACCGGACGTTTCCCATTTAAATTCTTCATAAGCACTACTTAAAAGGTACATGTCAAATGGTTTTCCAATTACAAAGATGACCAATTCACACTTTGTTTGTTTTCGTGAACTAAAAGGCACATTTGCAACCTAACACAAATATGACACGGGCTCTGTTGAAGGCACGCAGGCAGTTTATAATCTACAGTCGACGGAGATCTCCACAGTCTGCAGCGACCCCGCAGAGATATACAGGATTAAAGGCGCAGCACATGTTTTAAAAGATAAAAAGCGAGCAATTATAATTACGAAGGGCAGTTTTTTTGTATAAAGGAACATATTAGACCCGCCTTTCAGCCAGTAGCGACACTTAACAGTATTGTACTTTCCAAAGATCCGCTACATACTACGTAAGCGCGAGGCCATCACCGAATAATGCACTGCTGCTCAAAGGCTTCGCCTTATCTTCATTGCTTTTTCTTTCCAATTAAACTGAACACAGATGCGCCTGTTTTCAAAATACATTAGGTCGTTTGCAAATGCCACACCAAATATTGTCTTTTTAACGCCGCTCCTCCCACATCAGCTCACCCCCATTTTGTTTTCACTCGGCTGCATTTACATACAGCATAACACCCGATCTAGATCGCAAGCGAATAATATGAAGCGTCGCGACATGACCAATGCGTTCCCTTTATAATCAACGAGTATGCCTAGTGTGCAAGCGAACAGTTTAGACAGCTGCGTTTTTATAACGGAGGCGTTCGAGTTTTGGCGCGAGCGTCGCGTACAGTGTAGACGGAGCTCGAGCTAATCATGAAGAGCGAAGTATTCGCATGCATAGCGCTTAGTAACCCAACATCGTGTGCCAATATTTACCTGTTTGCTCTCTACAATCGCGTCATGTACGAAATATATCTGTCCTCTGACAGGCGCAAAAAACAGGAGTTGTTCCTGGTCTTATTCCTATTCCCTGTCCTTGTGTGTGCTCAGTCTCTACTGTGTTCCTAAAAAAGAAGAAAAAAGAAAAAAAGACAGAGAAGCAAAAACTACAGCAGCCAGTACCACTGTAGGTCGATGGAGGCAGGCTTTAGCCTAGTGCTGCTGTTTCTAAAATAGAGCGAATCCGGCGTTGCAATGCATTGTATATTATAGTATATTATACAGCACTAATGTATAATTGTGCGAGGCATGCTAAAATAATTAGTCACTGACAACTGCAGGTGTCTTAGAGACGATATTGTAAAATCTGGATTTTGCATTATATATATATATATATATATATATATAATATATATATATATACTTCCATATATATATATATATATATCATATATATATATATATATATATATATATAATGCAAAATCTAATATGACCAGAGCCCTTCCACATAGTTGAGCCAACAAGGTTAACCAAGAGCTCTATACGAGGATAACGAAGCAATGCATAACGCGCCGGTTCTATATACATTCTATGGCGGTTCACTGGCGAGGAGACAAGAGGCCGTTCTTTTTAATCGGATGCCTATGGAGGAGATGCCTCCCGACGCGGAACAAACTGCTTTTGTGAGGAAACAGTTAATTGCTTGATGAACTGACCACCTGTCTAATCTTCAACATGTCTTACACCATAATTCCTTTTGGAGAGAACTATGTGTAGAGTTTATTACTAAATACAATTGCTGTTTTATGAGGGAAGTCAATTATGATTTTGCGACAGGTAGGTGTCACTTTACGTTTCTCTCCGTTAATTTGTATGGTATCCACAAACGGTGACTTACTGTCGTAACACTCTAGTTGACCATTACGCTGTCTGCTATGGTGAAAGCGCGGAGGTTTAGAGTTGAGAAGATTTCTGACCGTTCTGTCTCTCCTATAATGTCTCTGGTTTTTATCTCAGTATAGAAGATTTCTGACCATACGGTCTCTCCTATGGTTAAAACATAATTTTAGAGCTCATTTTAGAGCGTCGTTGTTATGTAACATAGAAGATCTCTGTTTCGACCGTATGCGATTGGTTATTATTTTTAGTTCCGGTAGAGGGCAGTACTGTATTGTATTTCTGGGTATTTCCCCAGCGCCAGACAGACGTGCTCTGAGATTAAGAGTTAGGGTTTAGGAATAAAATGTTTTAACAAAGTCTATTAATAACATTAGTAGACAATATTTAATAGTTCAAACATTGAAATAGTTAAAAAAAGTCATGAAATGTTCATATATGTCATGTTCTACTGTTGGTTGTTGCTGGTTACCACTGATCTAAGCCTGGGGTGTTCAACCTGAGGTCCGTGACCCCTAGGGGCTTCACGGTGCTACTGCATGGGCGACGTCATTTACTTGGATAATAATAATGTGTTAAACAAAAATGCATTTATAAGTCAACTTCAACTCTAAAGCTAAAATGTGGCTTGATTTGGCTAATCACGTTATTAATTTCCTGACTATAAATTGGGATCAGTTGAATGCCACTTTGGTGAATTAAAGTACCAATTTCTTTCCATAAGAGCAATATCTGTACATCATTAACTTTAGTGCATTGACTTATGTTAACATAATACAACTTTTGATATTAAAAATGTATTAGAAGATGTCCTGGGGCAACAGTATAATGGACAGCATTTCTACAGGGTTGGGCAGGTATATATATATTCTGAATATAAAGGATCATGACATTCAGACACACCTACATGGCAAAAAAAAAAAAAAAAAACTTGACTGGATGGTTTAGTCTGCATTGTGTGGTATATTTCTTAGCTACCATAGAGAGACTTTGAAAGTGATTTCCCCATCCCTCCTTACCTCCTTTAGGGGTAAACTTTCAGGGATAAAGCCTTGCATTTAGAATGGGCCCATAAATATGCTGGAAGAGAGAGATGCCTGCTCTTAGTCAGCAGCCACAGACTGAATTATCTAAACACCTGGTTACAGCAATATAAACAAAGAACTGGTGATGACTGGACCAGGCCTACAGGCATATACTTACAGAAACTCATTTAAACAATTTGCTTTGTAGAATAAATCTCAGACTTCTTTCATAACTTCATGCTTTTTAAGACAATAAAATTGGTTGGCAAGATGAAGAAAAAATAACTTCACTTTAGTGTGACCCATGATCAGAAATTAACGGGCTTTGGGCAAAAATACAACAAAGATTTAAAATGTGTGGACAGAAATGTTGTAGCCCCTGTTTAAAAACAAAACAAAAAAACTTGTATCTAACATTCAATATATTTCATAATCTTCCATTCTAGGCTGATCTATGTATTAGAAGGAGTCTTGAGAAGTAGAAAAAAACAAGCCCTTATACTGTATCAATTCCAGGGTCCAAATATTGCCCCATAATAAACAAAAGTTAATTTCTGGCACTGGTGTGACCTGTCTTTATACTTGGGGTGAAGTCTGACATTCATCTTATAGAGTTATATATTATATCAACATGGCTGACTCTTTCTCATTCATGTGGATGCAAAATGCAGCTGTTTTCGAATGATTTCCATCTGTGTTTTCTCATTGCTGTTTGGTGTCTTGATGGTGAATGAATGTTCCCTTCTTGTTTATTTTAGAACTCTTACAAGTAATACAGCACTGATATATACCTTGTAATTCTCTGTAGAAGTGTGAGAAAGTTATTTATTTATTTTATTGGGTGAACCTGTATATGGATTCATCTTGTCTGCATTGCTGTTCAGGTACTTATGCTTTTGTATTCGTGATTTTACAAAATAAACATTTTAGAGAGATTTTTTTTATGAAACAGAAAACATTTAACCATGAACAATTAAGCATCAAATGGCTAGTTCAGCGTGGTTTTCCTACATTTAAATTTTTTGTACTGTAGAATTCAGAGAAGGCATAAGACCTCCCCAAAAATGGGTTGCAAATCTATTCTGATAGGGTCATGCATAGTTAGGATATCAAAATAAATAGGTTTATTATAAAAGGAGGAAAAACACTCCACGTCTAATGTAGTGGATGCCGGTTTCATATATGTCCAAAGCCTGTGTGTTCAGTGAAACCCTGCAGTATTTTGATAGAAACTAGCTTAATTAGACGGATGTCAACATGGACATGCTGCATGGCATGCCCTCATCCTACAACAATATGACTACACTACCTTAAATATGGGTTCACTTGCAACAAAGACATGCTGTAGTTTGAGCTGACCACAATGTATTTTGATTGGCCAAGCATTCAACAGACTTGAACCAAACCAGAGCATATAAAGATAAGCTGTTAAAGCAGTTCATGGTAATATTAATACACTTTTGTAGAGTAAGCAATTCTGATAAAATGTTAAAAAAATAATAATAATAATTTAAGTGTTGTAAAAATTGTGTCCTGAAGCAAAACCAGTTCAGAACCAACACTGTATGGACCGTTTATGGTGACTTAATACATTTTTGATAGATTGGAAATATGTTGGAAATGCTTGTGACTGGGAAGAGAATGTGGTTTGTGAATGTGTCTTGGGTGTGTGTGTTTACCTGCTACTGGTCAGTTTACATCAGTTTTTATTATTATTATTATTATTATTAATATTTTGGTAAAATTTTCTATGAAATTTATAATTCATGATAAAGGCATTATAATGCATTCATAACGTATCATAAATAAGTGTATCTACAGTTATAATACATTATAATACTTAACTGATATACCTTAAAGAATATAATGAGTATATAACACAATCAACTTCCAATATATATATATATATATAAACTCAGGAAAAACGAAATGTCCTCTCACTTTCAACTGCTTTTATTTTCAGCAAACTTAACATGTGCAAATATTTGTATGAACATAAAAATATTCAATGACTAAGACATAAACTGAACAAGTTTCACAGACACGTGACTAACAGAAATAGAATAATGTGTCCCTGAACAAAGGGGGGGTCAAAATCAAAAGTAACAGTCAGTATCTGGTGTGGCCACCAGCTACATTAAGTACTGAAGTGCATCTCCTCCTCATGGACTGCTCCAAATTTGCCAGTTCTTGCTGTGAGATGTTACTCCACTCTTCCACTCAGCACATTCCCAGACATTTCTGGGGGAATGGCCCTATCACTCACCCACCGATCCAACATGTCCCAGATGTGCTCAATGGGATTGAGATCCGGGCTCGTCGCTGGCCATTGCAGAACACTGATATTCCTGTCTTGCAGGAAATCACACATCGAATGAGCAGTATGTCTGCAGGCATTTTCATGCTAGAAAGTCGTGTCAGGATGAGCCTGCAGGAAGGGTACCACATGTGGGATGAGGATGTCTTCCCAGTAACGCACAGCGTTGAGATTGCCTGCAATAACAAGCTCAGTCCGATGATGCTGTGACACATCGTCCCAGACCATGACGGACCCGCCACCTCCAAATCGATCCCACTTCAGAGTACAGGCCTCGGTGTAACGCTCATTCCTTCGACGATAAACGCGAGTCCGACCATCACCCCTGGTGGGACAAAACCACGACTCGTCAGTGAAGAGCACTTTTTGCCAGTCCTGTCTGGTGAAAGTGGATTTGTGCCCATAGGCGATGTTGTAGCCGGTGCTGTCTGGAAAGGACCTTCCTTACAACAGGCCTACAAGCCCTCAGTCCAGCCTCACTCAGCCCATTGCGGACAGTCTGAGCACTGATGGAGGGATTGTGCGTTCCTGTTGTAACTCGGGCAGTTGTTGTTGCCATCCTGTACCTGTCCCGCAGGTGTGATATTCGGATGTTCCGATCCTGTGCAGGTGTTGTTACATGTGGTCTGCCACTGCGAGGAAGATCAGCTGTCCTTCTTGTCTCCCTGTAGCGCTGTCTTAGGCGTCTCACAGTACAGACATTGCGATTTATTGCCCTGGCCACATCTGCAGTCCTCATGCTTCCAAGCAGCATGTCTAAGGCACGTTCACACAGATGAGCAGGGACCCTGGGCATCTTTCTTTTGGTGTTTTTCAGAGTCAGTAGAAAGGTCTCTTTAGTGTCCTATGTTTTTATAACTGTGACCTTAATTGCCTACCGTCTGTGAACTGTTAGTGTCTTAACGACCGTTCCGCAGGTGCATGCTTATTATGTGTTTATGGTTCATTGAACAAGCATGGAAAACATTGTTTAAACCCTTTACAATAAAGATCTGTAAAGTTATTTGGATATTTACAAAATTATCATTAAAATACAGTGTCCTGAAAAAGGGACGTTTCTTTTGTTGCTGAGTTTATATATTAGAGCTGTCAAAATTAACGCATGCAATAAATTTGAACAGTTTAAGACGTACATTTTTCCTTAATCGCGATTAACGCATTTACTGTTAATACAGCATAAACACTGGTGTGAAGGGCAGAACCTTTGAAATGTGTCTGCCTGAAGTTATTACACTGGTGCGCGCATGCACACACACACACACAGACACACACACATTGGTGCGGCTATCCTTATGAGGACTCTCCATAGACATAATGATTTTTATACTGTATGAACTATAGATTCTATCCCCTAACCCTAACCCTCACAAAAAACTTTCTGCATTTTTACATTTTCAATGAAACATTGTTTAGTATGATTTGTAAATGATTTGATTTATGGGGACACTAAAAATGTCCTCATAAACCACATTTATAGCATAATACACTTGTAATTACCAGTTTGTAACCTAAAAAAATTTCCTCATAAACCACATAAACATGAACTCTTTTTTTCACTACGTAGACTGAGCCAAGTGGCTCATAAGTGATATTAAATTGTGTTGTACCTCACGGTTCATTGCAAAACAGATGTAGTCGGAGTCTGACTGAGCAATCCGTTGTTGTTTCAATCATGTTAAAAACGGAGGGCAAAATTACTAATCTACTAATCTACTAAACTACTAATCTTACTCTAATGTGGTTGCAGTCAGTGTTGAAATAATTTAGCAAGATAATTTAAAATTTTAGTGCTATGTCTCTTTAGTGACTTTGTGTTGTACCTCACATGTCATTTCAAACAAATGTAGTAGGACTGAGTCGTATGGACTGATGAACAAATTGTGTTGATGTGTCTGCTGTCATTCACATTCTATAACTTAATTATAGTCTTAATTATAATGCACGTTTAGAGAAATGAATTATTAATTAAATTAATTATCAAATATGTAATCTTTTTTATATCACCAAAGAGAGAAAATGAAAAAAGTGTATTAGTGTTTACATTTTAAAATATAACACAGCATATGGGCATGCAGGTCTACTGTAAATTAATTGTAAACTACACTACAAAAACCCATGTCATTTTTCAATCATTCATTCACAAGGCATGCACTTAGTCTCTTGGTTTCTGCCATACCAGCTCATCATCATGAGAGATTATTTTGCATGATTAATAATAGATTCTTTCATTGACCAAGTTTGCTTTATGCATGCCGTCTGTATCTGCTCATTCTATTGATTACTCTGCATTTTAGGAATTTAGTCTTTTTAATTTATGCCATCAACAATAGCAAAAAAGAGGCTGATGAACTGATGAAAATTGTTATGCCATTCTTGAGATAGTTGCGGTGCTTTCACTCGTATTCTATATTGATTCAAATTCATTTCTTTGAAGGACATGAACAGTTAAAACTGACCCATTGTGCAATACACAGCTTAGTCTCTTTATATTTATCCAACATATCCTACTTCTTCTGACATTGCATTCCCTTGCACATCTGAATATAACTGACTTGCATTTATACATGCGTGTATACACTATATAAGGAATAATTGAATAGGCCAATAGAGTCAAATATTCCACTTATACCATGGTTAACACACCTTAAGACATCGTTCAGGTTTTTATCTCAAGAAATGTTCTGCTTTTCCTCCCTTAAACTCTCTTGTGAGTGGAACTACTTTCACCACAGATTAAGTACATCTCAAACCTTCGTTGCTAATTCGAAAACGTGATGTTAGAACTAGCAACGGAGGATTGTGAGACTTGCGCTGCTTTACTGGGGCACTTTAACCAATGTCTTTGTTTTAAATAGCTTGAAATAACTTCAATAATTTGGCGAAGAGATATGGAACCGTTATGCAGTCAAGACCTGCAACTACTTAATAGCCATGCATTTACTTGAAAAATATTGCACACCTTAAAACGTGGTGTGTGTGTGTGTGTGTGTGTGTATATATATATATATATATATATATATATATATATATATACATACACAGAGTATATATTGTCTTATTTTTTATTTTGATATATATACTTTCTCTATAAGTATATATATCAATTTTCTATTCTGTTTTTCATTCTGTTTTTTTATTATCTCTGTCTTGTTGTTTTGTTTGTGCACTTGAAGCTTCTGTCAACAAGAAAAATTCCTTGTGTGAGTAAGCATACTTGGCAATAATGCTCATTCTAATTTTGATTCTAAACGATTATCTCTCCTCCTCGCTCCAAAAATGTGTGCTCCATTATCTTAAAAAATTACTTTCTAATTGACATGGTCACAGAAACCAACACAAGTCAATAAATTGTCTGTTAGAGAGGAAAATAAGGAATATTTATCAAGACATACAGTCTATAACTGTTAATACTGTACTGATGTACCAGTGCATGAGCACCAAACACACGTCAGTTTCAGCCTTTACAAATCCCGATTTGTTCCTCACTTTTAACGTAGGATATAATCCATGGAATTCAGGATTGAATTTCACATACAACTAGGAACTATACAACTAGGAACCAACTAGGAACAACTACTCAACTATTCAGTATCTCTCAAATAATGATAACCAGCAACGACGACCACATCTCCTATCATGTACTGTATGTCTATGAAAGATGAACAAGCCAATGAGACTATGTTATGGGCGGGGCGACACATGTAGCTCCACCCCATATGCAGTCCCTTCTCATTCTGAAGGCTGCAGTCAGGTCCTTCTGGACTAAGCACTCAATGGAAAAGGAAACGGTAAAGAGCACTGCTCTTAAAGAGGCAGAACCAAATTCTACCTGTTACACAGCCTAGCATAAACTAATATAACGCGACGGTCCCAAAGACATTTTATGGTAACATGCTAGTTGACCGTTACGCTCTCTCCTTGATAGAGCGGTGGAGGTTGTAAACAAAAGAATCTCAGCACACGCACAACAGTGCTTCTGTGATAAAATGATGGAGAAAGGAGCTTTTAGCACTGTTTGAAATACAAAACAAGCCCAGATGGGACTTGAGATAGAAATCAAGTATGTTTCCAGCTGTATAAGATGTATTTTAATTACCACAAGAGCACGTCAAATCTTAAATATCACCAAATTGCAGAATGAGACGTTTTATTTGCAAGCGCTCTTCATGTGGATTTCAACACGCTGCTGGTGTTGCTACCCTGACACAGGTGCTGTAACTGTTGTGTGTGTATGTGCAGAGATTCATTTGTTTACTGAGATAACAACCTCCGTGGCTTTATCAAAGGAGAGAACATAACGGTCAACTAGCGGTTACCATAAAATGTCTATGGGATCGCTGTGTTATACAAGTTTATGCTAGGCTGGTAGACTCAACTTGGTAGAAAGGCTCTAGTATGTGTTTTGTGAAGTGTGAGTCAGTGTAATGACTTCAGGCGGACACATTACAAAGGTTTCTCCCTTCACACCAGTGTTTATGCTGAATTAATGGTAAATGCGTTAATCGCAATTAAGGAAAATGAGCGTGTTATACTTTTTTAATCACATGCGTTAACGCATTTATTCTGACAGCTGTTTTATATTAGATTAGATTAGATTAGATTCAACTTTATTTTCATTGTGCAAAATACAAGTACAGAGCCAATGAAATGCAGTTAGCGTCTAACCAGAAGTGCAAATAACAATATGTATATGTATATATAAATATGTAAGTATATACAGTATGGGTTTTTTTTGAGTGCAAAGTTATGATGTAGAGAAGCAGAGACCAGCTCAATGCAAATGTCTATAATACAGTACAAGGTGCAAATGAAGAAGCATAAACTGAAGGTGCATTGTACAGAATGAGGTATAAATATGTAAATGTGTAAATATATGTATATGGCCGGTGACCATAACAGTGCAAGCGGCATCAGGAGGTAGAAGTTACGTGCAAGGGAATGTGCAAAAAAAAAAAAAAAAAAAAATATATATATATATATATTTTTTTTTCTTGATAGAGCGGTGGAGGTTGTAAACAAAAGAATCTCAGCACATATGTATGTAAATACACATTAGGTATTGTATAAGTGCTGTCATGCAAGGGCAGACTAGTATAAACAGCCATGAGGCTTAACGTGATCATATACCATTATAAATGGACTTCGCCTGCTTTAAGTTACAAAAGCAATGTGTTCTTATAAACAGCCATGACAAACTTGTAGGTCCCACTTTAAATTAGGTGTCTTTAACTATGTAGTAACATTAAAATACATACAAAATTAAGACAAAGTACTTATTGTGTACACATTGTTCTGCAACATTTACAAGATTCACATTTGCTGCTACTGAGGTTGAGGTATGGTTGGGTTTAGGAGTAGGGTTAGGGTAAGGGTTGGATTAGGTTTAGTGTTAGAGGTATAGGTTAACAATGTAAAAACAGATGTAATTAAATGCAGGTACTTTAAATGTAAGTACAATGCAACAACATGTATACATAAGTACTTATTATGTACATTTGTGTTGTTGCATTGTACTTACATTCAAAGTACATAGTAGTTAAAGATACTTAATATAAAGTGGATCCAACAACATACAATATATTACAAGTTAAGCTTCTGTCATGTTAAAATCCATTATATTCTAAGGTATAACTATGAATGGTTAAGTATTATACTGTATTATAATTGTGGTTACAATTATTTGTGAGACGTTATAGCACAATATTAGGCATATTATGAGACATTACAAATTCATAATAATGCAGTTATAATGCATTTACTATGCATTATAATTATGTGCATCATAGAAAGTGTTACTGTGTTAAATGGTTTTGCATTCATTTGTCCATTTATTTGTTATGCTGGGGAATGTTTGTATACTTAATCTGCATGTGTGTTTTGCACGAACACTTATAGATCTGCAATTTCTGTTTTCATCCTTATCTGGGCGTGCTAGGCCAACATAATTCTAAAAACAACATCCTGGTTTGTACAATATGCTCAAATGGGCACATGTATTTGTTTATTATCTTGTCTTTTTATGTCTTAAAGGCCATTAACCTCTGTTCCTCAGGATGGTGTTTCCCTCCCTGTCTTCATGCCCTCAGGATTATTATTATTGAGCAAGTGGAACCGTTGTGTTTCATCAGACATTCATCACATATGTTAGTTAACTATTTTTCATCAGGGTGACAATATCTTAGCTATTTTCACAATACTGTAGCTTTTTAGTAACGGCATCCAAACAAAATGCTACATTTGTGAATTATGAATGCAACAACAGAACAGAGGGAGGAAATCAGATGCTCACCTGAATGGTCTAATGAACTAATGAACCAGTTGCAATACACAGTGCAACCTTTGTTTAGTGTTGTTAACAATTAATTTAAGTGATTCGGTTCATTAGGTCCTTTCATGTGTATGCACTAGTTCACATAAATGACTCACTGATTAACTTGAGCCCCTGATCAGCCTTAGAGGGACTTTGCCTTCTTTTTTGAAGCAGAATGTTTAGTTAATTACGCTGTTTATTACTATATTTCAGCTTAAATGACATAGTGTCTTTCCTAGTTTATATAGTTTATTATTTTATATTTCTGTATATAAACTATATATTTCAATATATGTTCAATATAACATTGTCACCCTAACTAAATAATATCCTCTGATTGTTAAATATATGTTCTTCTTTAAATAGCTTCAATGTCGTTAGCTACTTTTTGTTAGTAGCTTGTATACTGTAAAAAAATAATCAGAAATTTTAACGGTAAAAGACTGTAAAAATGCTACATAAATAAAATGTTAATTGATTAATGAACATAAAACTGTGAAATATACAGTAATTTATTTGAATGTATTTTAAAAGTAAATTTTTTAGATGTAAAAAGCATGATTTTTCTGTATAATTAATGGAAAAAATCTACATGATGTTTTACAAGAGAGTACATGTACTTTTTACAGTAATTTATTGTAAAAACAGATTTTTACAGTTTCATGTAATTCATGTAATTACAAAATGTACAGTTTGTTCTGTAAAGTTGTTTACATTTTTACTGTATTTTTACTTAATTATTGTGGCAATCACAGCTGCCATTTTTTCTTTTTGTTTGTTTGTTGTAAAAACAACAGGATTTGTTTTTACAGTGTAGTGTAGCTCACTGCATTTTAAAGAGTATCTTGACTGTACTTTTACTACTTTAAATTAAGCTTACAGTTACAAAGTATCTTATCAAAACTGCCGATAATAACAGTATTATGATAGAGTGCACCTTTTGTTAAATAACATGGAATGACTGTTGGTGGAACCAAAATCATTTCAAGTACATTGGTTGTTTGGGGTATACTTCAACAGGACAAACTGTCCTGCCAGTGGTATGATTATACAACATCCACCCACAAAATAACCTCATCTCACAACTCCATCATGGCTACATTTGCCAGGGATTTTAGGCCTCAGACAAGTATGCGATGGACTGTCTCCCACTCCCAGACCAGAATCCTCCAAAAGAGAACACCCATAAGGATGCTTGGCTCCTTTTGTTTAAGCCGCCCCCTAAGGGCCAGTGTCATTGCAAAGGGTCCAAAGAGAGTCCCAAGGCAAAATAGCTTTAAAAAGAGATAGCTAGGGAGGGTAACAGAGGAAGAGTTTCAGATTACACTCAAAGGTGGCTGTCGTGTCAAAATAGGCCTTCAGAGTAGCGACAAACCGTGGGCCAACGACCTTACCCCTTTGCCAAGCCGAACATTCCTATAGGATATTTTTAGAGGTGGCATTTAAAGTTGGCAAAGTTTCAATCCCAAGGCAATCTGCAATATTTCCTGTTCCTGTAAAGAGGGAGTTCTGGGACACAAATGCCCACCCAGACAGGGCCTTTCTAAAACTAGATATAATTTTATACATTTCTTGGTGTAAATTGCAGTTAAGTTTACAAACCTATACAAACTGTGCTGTCCATCACTGCATGTTGTTATCATTAGCAGAAACTAAAACAAAAACTCTTTAAAACATTTTTGTTTACTGAAATAAACATAAACACTTAATTGGTAAAACTGAAACTAAGCTAAAATATATTTTCAGGACTTTAAAATTAAACAAAAACTTAACAATAATTGAATTGTACCTTTAGATTTTGATACACAGTAGGTAAAAAATGTAAACCTTTACAACCCATACATTTATATAAAACATGATTTCAATTTAATTCTTCAATATATATATATATATATATATAATATATTGTGTGTGTGTGTGTGTGTGTAATAGCACTATCTTCACTAAATTAAAAACACTAAAGTTTTGCATTTCTTTTGGGATTTTGTAGAATTTATTTACCTCTAAATTACTCCATTCATGTTTACATAAAATAAGCATATTTTATCTTATCCTCAATAAAATAAATTTTCACCTCAATAAAAACCTTAATTTCAGTCATTTCTTAAGATTGTTAAAAAATCTAAATATACAGCTCTGAAAAAAATATATCAGTTTCCACTGAAAACCTCTGGAATGTGATCAAGAGGAAGATGAATGGTCACACACCATCATACAAAGCTGAGCTGAATTTTTGTGCCAGGAGTGGCATAAATATACCCAAAAGCAATTTGCAAGACTGGTGGAGAGCATGCTAAGATGAATGAAAGCTGTCATTCAAAATTCATCATGTACCCACCCTCACCTACCTTCTGTCTTCTGTAGAACATACACAAAGATCTTTAAAAGAATATCTCTACTCTGTAGGTCCATGCAATGCAAGTGAATGGTAGCTAGCATTTGAGGCTCAAAAATGGAGATAAAGTCAGCATGCACATTATCCATACGACTCCAGTTGTTTAAGCAATGTCTTCTGAAGCGATCCAGTTGGTTTTGGGTGAGAACAGACCAAAATGTAACTCCTTTTTCACTCTAAATCTTCACAGCAGTCTCCTTGGTGATCATGATTTCAAGCTCAATAACACTTCCTATAGTGTCATCTAGTGCTCTGCACATCAGTGTAATCAAGCTTGAAATAACGATAGTGCCTAGAGACTGCAGTGGCAAGATGAACAGTAAAAAAAGGAGTTATTTTTTTGATCTGTTCTTATCCAAAACCAACTGGATCGCTTCAGAAGACATTGATTAAACCACTGGGTGCACCAGCTGTGCGTAAGGGCTTAGTAACAACCAGTTAGTTTGTAACTAAGTCAGTGCTTAATTTGGTTGCACCACCTGTTCCTAAGGCAAGACTTAACTAGTAGGTCGTAAGCTCTTTGTAAAGTAATGCATAGTAACACATATATGAATAGCAACGCATAATATGACATTTACCTTTATTGATCCAATAAACAGCCTTCAAATTTGTACACAGAAGTATTAAAAAGCCATGCATTTCAGTTTTAGCTAGTTACGGTTGATGTTCAAACCTTGTTTGCTCACGTAACTGTCCAGTGTAAAAAATTATATCCCCATTCAAATATGTTATGTAATAAAACAAGATTTAATTAATGGTATATTTAGCCTATGTAAATAACAATATTCAATAACTGTATCTAAAACGAATAAGGACAATAAATACATGTTTACTTATACAACAGGCTGGAAAAATAGACATATATTTATTTTTAATATCTTATATATATTGTATATGTGGAAACTTGACACCATACACATGAAAGTGCACCGGTAGATCGGTTTCATGCTGAAGAAGTAAGTCTTTTACATAATGTTTTCTCCCATAAATGTAAACAAGTATAGATGCCAACCTCATCATATACATGCCGAAAGGATTGGAGCCTATCACGCTAAACATGAGCACATTGATGTCACTAAATGAGTCAGCCTTTTTATTCCATCCATTACTCCTGGTCGGAGGCTTCCGTAAATATTTCATTTATACGTATGGTTATGTCCTACCTAAGTTTAATGGTGCAACGCTCAAATATTTAGTAGTGCGTAAATTGTGACTTAGTGCCCATTTATGCCACAACTACACTAAGTTGTAACTTAGCTGGTGCAACTGGCCCCTGGAGACTTATAGAATACTATAAGTACATTACATTTATGATGTCTTTATCTCCTTTTTGTAGCTTCACAGGCCTGATCACCATTCACTCACATTGTATGGACCAACAGAGCAGAGAATCTTTAACAGAGCAAAAAATCTTTATTTGTGTTAAGCAGAAGAGAGAAAGTCATACACATCTTAGATGGCTTGAAGGTAAGAAAATGAAGAGAGAATTAAACTTTGTGAGTGAACTAACCCTTTAAGGGTCCAGTCCAAACTAGGGCAACATACATAGTCTACAAACACACTAATGTACTGTAGATCTGTGGAAAAGCTGGGCGGTTGCTTTGATACATTAATGTGGATAGAGCCACTGTGACCAACAGATCATTAATCAAACTTTGCTATTTAAACTTGCCATAAATTGTACACAGCAGTTTGACTTGAAACAAGCTACTCAAAAATGAGGCAAGCTAAGCTACAAACTACTCAACAGAAAAATTAGTTAAGCTAAGCTAAAAGTTACACTTCAGAGAAATTAGCAAGTTACACTACAAATTACACTCCAAAAGTATCTTGCCACATTTACGTTATTTCATATTTGTATCAACCTCAGATGCACGGAGCATGCTGTTATAGACAAAGCATCTAAAAGACTTATTCACATGATGTTTATCAAAGCCTTGGTACATTATATTACAGTTTAGTGCAATACAGTATACAAGTATACAGTGTGGTGCAATATGTACCAGTATGTGCATGTAAAAAAAACAACAAACAAACATGTAAATTCTTATTTAGACATACGATTTAAACAAACCCATGTGTTCAACATTTAAAGTCACTATTTTTACATTTAATTTTTCAGATTTAGACTACTACCTCTACCTCTATCCAATCCCATTTAAACATGTGTGTGTGTTTGTGTGTGTGTGAGCACATCTGGGCAATAACAATTTGATGTCTGATGGTATCAGATGGTAATACCATGGTACTTTGATATACAATTACCATATTTATGTAGCATTCTGTATCTGCATGGTGCTTCAAAGTACTTCAAAGAATACCTTGTTACTACCATGGTAATTTGATATACGATTACCATATTCGTATACTTTTGTATTTACATGGTGCTTTAAGGTAATTAAAAAAATACCATGGTACTTCACTATATTACCACATTGATATACCATTTTATTAACATGGTGCGTCCAGGTAATGGTACATGTCCAAAAAAACATGGTAAGGCTGGTACTTTTTGATGTGTTTTCATGGCTAATGCGTGTTTTGATACTCTTTTGGTTGTAAAATGTATTTACCTGCAGAAATTGTTCACAAGCTGCACATGTATTGAAGTTATTAAAAACGTTATTCATCATTGGCAAACGATTCGTTTCCATTGATTGTAGATCCACTGCAACCATCATTATCTTTATTTTTGTTTTCTAAAATACTCCATGAGCTTATTGGCAAGTGAGAGCGTACGCCAAATGATTCAGCAGCATGCGCGCAAGCTTTCAGAGTCATTCAGATTGAATCGTGAACCGATCCAGACCGCTTTCCTGCCACATGTGACCAATTCATTTTAAAGAACCGACTCGGATGAGAAATTCATTTGTGATCAGACATCTTTAGTTTTGATTCATGACTAGTGGAAACCAGTGATAGGAAACGCTGGGTACAAGGCATGATGTAGCGGTGTAGCCTTTCTCAACGCTTTAAAAATGATTTAAAAATTAGCGAATCTACCACCTCGCTACTCAGAAATGTAGTAAAGCTAATAGCTTCGCTATTTGTAGAGAAGCTACTGTCCATCACTGCATGAATTTTATGAAACGGTTGAGAGGAGATTTCATCAGTTGGTGCAGTAGTATCTGCAACTTAATATGTTATTAGATCGCTGAACTTTACATATGAAATGTTTATTAATGGGCAAAAATTAAATAACGAAATCTTTACATTTCTTCTTGCCAAACAACATCAAATTACGTTAGACACTATATGCTTTTGTCTGATCTATAATAAAGCTTCTGACTCAATTTTATTTGGCCCTTTCCCCACTTTTATTTTATTCACAAGTACAGTAGATCACAGGTCAACATGGTTAACAGGATCATGTTGTAAGCCAAATTCAAACTCACACATGAGCTCCCAGACTCCTCACACTGTAAAAAAATGCACTAATCACTAGGCCACGTCTCTGTCATGCCTCTGACTCTTTTTTGAATGCATATTTTTGATCATTTACATCCCACTCTTTCCCCTTGGAGAGCGTTGGATTTGATCCATCTCCATTTCCATATCTGCTCTCTATAGAAAGCAAACTGTCATTTATCTTACTCTTCTAATGTCTGCTCTGCATTAAAAGAATACCCTCGACTGTGTCCACAGGGAGACATAGATCACTGCAAGTGTCTGAAATGAACAAGACAGCTTCCCTGTTAACAAGAGTGCCGATAATGTAACTGGCCCTAATGTCACAGATGCTTGAATAAGTGCCTGTTTTTATGCTGGAGCTGGGATGGACAGGATAGTGATGAAAGCATATTTCCTATTAAGATAGTGTTTTCTGTGACGTGGTCTAATTGACGATGAAAGGCTGAACGGAACTGGCATAAGCAGAGCTGAGTTTATGATCCTGGGACAAAGCAGCGAGTTATATACGCGTATAGCTTTTTATTTTCACAAAAGAATGACATTAGGATTGTAATGATGTCTTCTCCATTACCTCACATTTACCAAATGAGGTTAAAGGGTGTAAACTTGTGAGATAATGTAATTGTAAAACACTGTTCACAACCCAATTGCTTCCGTAGTTTGATGTATTTCTGAGTGAAATTGGCTATTCAACAAGAAAAAATATATGGCAGGACATGATTTTATCCATCGGGAATGGATGATTGTGAAAAGTGGCTGTAACATAACAGTCTAGAGCTGTTTGGAGGGAACGGGTTGAAATGCAAAAGGGTTTTGTGACTTCAGCCAAAAAGGAAAATAATTTTAGAGGCGGAGCAAGTTATTTCATTTTGAATAAGGATGTGCACAATAAGAGTGTTACAATTTTTTGTAACATTAAAAAGTGTTTTAAACTTGTAAATTACATTTCATACTCTATATTGCCATATGACACTATTTTTTTATATTACTCTATGCAGCTATATTTGTTGTTTGGAGAGGTGAAGCATATTATCATTCAATGCCATGCACTTTGGGTAAAAGCATACTTAAAAATGACTTAATGACAATTTGATATACTTGCATATGACACATCAATATGAAAGCGAACATGGTTCACTTTCATATTTAATTAGCAATATATTTAATTAGCAAATGGAAACTGAAAACAATCAATGTATTACAAGAATAATACCAGTGTTAAATGCATTGAACGCAATAATAAACACATATAATTTAAGGCATTTTAGTGGTGATGCAATTTTTTTTGGCATTTAAAAAAGATTTAACCAAATGTTTCCTGCTGAGAAACCGATGGAGTGCGTACTCCAGGTAGGGAATGAGGTTTTGCCCCAAGTGAAGGAGTTCAAGTACCTCGGGGTCTTGTTCACGAGTGAGGGGACAATGGAGCGGGAGGTTGGCCGGAGAGTCGGGGCAGCAGGGGCGGTATTGCACTCGCTCTATCGCACCGTTAGTCACGTAAAAGAGAGCTGAGCCGAAAGGCAAAGCTCTCGATCTACCGGTCAATTTTTGTTCCTACCCTCACCTATGGTCATGAAGGTTGGGTCATGACCCGAAAGAACTAGGTCGCGAGTACAAGCGGCCGAAATGGGCTTCCTCAGAAGGTTGGCGGGCTTCTCCCTTAGAGATAGGGTGAGGAGCTCAGTCATCCGTGAGGAGCTCAGAGTAGAGCCGCTGCTCCTTTGCGTTGAAAGGAGTCAGTTGAGGTGGTTTGGGCATCTGGTAAGGATGCCCCCTGGCCGCCTCCCTAGGGAGGTGTTTCAGGCACGTCCAGCTGGGAGGAGGCCTCGGGGAAGACCCAGGACTAGGTGGAGAGATTACATCTCCACACTGGCCTGAGAATGCCTCGGGGTCGCCCAGTCAGAGCTGGTTAATGTGGCTCGGGATAGGAAAGTTTGGGGCCCCCTGCTGGAGCAGCTGCCCCTGCGACCCGACTTCGGATAAGCGGTTGAAGATGGATGGATGGATGGATGGATGGATGGATTAACCAAATGTTAAAAAGTAAGTTCACATGGTCAAAGACACCGTTATTGAGGAATACCTGGAGTGGAAGATCAATAGACCACTTTATGTAAAAATTATAGTAAAAATAAGTTGTTGGCCGTGCAATTTTGGACCCACACATGCATTCAGGGTTTAAAGTAAATAGAGTCAAATACGTTTTATGTTAACTTAAAGATTTTAATTGGCGTTTAGTTGCTGTTCTTTAACAACAATCCTTGTGTGTATATTTTTGATGTTATACCCTTTCTCCTTTCCCAGATTAAAATGCATAGACTGGAAGTAATCAATTTGTAGCTTGATTTCCTCACAAATGTAAATATTGTGACTCTGTTGCACTTTCACATTACTCTGTTTGTTTTAGAATCCCAATCAGCCCAACATAGCAACATCCAATCCAATAACGCTCAACTAATGGTGTGAGTTTGGGGTGGGACTATCAGTTCAAGCAATGGCTTACAGGGGAGTGATATTTTTGCAGTTCCGTTTGGTGACGCTAGTTGCACAGAAATTACACTTCACCTTTTAGATATTGTAAATAGAAACAGCCTCTGATCTGAATTGTTTTGCCATGATATTTTACCAGACTGATCTCACAGTGAAACTGTAGGTTGACTTTCCTGTAGATAAAATTAGTCTGTGCTTACCGAAATGTTGAACACTAGTGGCCAAAGCAGTAAGTGTTGTCAGGTGTATGGGCAAGTGTGCCATTTCCAGGGTAAAATGTCCACAGAGTGGCGCCAAAAGAGAGCTATTTTCAGCTGTACATTATGTACTATAGGGAAGAGGAAAACATTTTTAAAAAATGGTCCCTCCCAACCCAAACCCCAAACCTAAACCTAGTCATCCAAGGAGTAGATATGTAATGTTAGAGGGAAAAATGTAACCTCTGAATCGCGCTCGTCACTGATTATGCGAACATGCTGTCTTCCTGGTTTGAACTCAGGATCCGAACCCAGGTCTCCCACGCTGCTAATGCAATGCACTTCTGGTCAGGGAAGGTAAACAAGCTGACACAAAAATGTCTGATAGGAGATGCTGCTTGTCATTGAGTCTGCATATTGTGGCCGATCCTAGAGTACCGGAACTCTAAGAAACAATGTGCTGACTTCCCGTGTGATCGTGTTGATTTTTTTCTGTATTTGTACAAGCTCCGGTATTTGACTTAAACATAACTAATATCCTTTTAACCTTCAAAACTCAACCTGCAAATATTTGCCAATACTCTTTTAAGGTTTTAGTTGCTTGACCTGAGAAAGTGTCGACCCTTCCCTAACACTCACTCGATACCAGCAGGAGCATGTGCCGTTCAGCATTTGTCAAACCTACAGGAGCTTTGGATCTGGCCAGCTTCCTGCTTTAAGCTTTGCATCCATCTGGAAAACGAGTCTGGCTCATAAATCAGAGGATCCAGCGAGATACGCTATCATGGACTGCCTGGCAATAGGACCCGACACAGAGATGGAGGTCTATCATGAAAAAGGGAGAAGAAGTTATGACAGCAACATATAGAATTGCCCTCACAAATACAGATGTTTCTCGAAGCTCAGGAGCTCCTTTCCCAGCTACAGAGTTCCCATCTGCTGAATCGCTCAGATCACCTTTTCTGTGTACCCCTGTACACTAGGTGCTTACCCAAGATAAACAGAGGTATGCTGTGTAAAATGAAATAGAAGTGAACTGAAGCAGAACATTTGAGTCTATCAACTGACTGGGAAGAGGTCATTTGATTGTGTTAACAATTCTAGTTCTAAATTTAGAATGTTTAAAAATCCTTCAAATAAATGGTTCCCAACTGGTGGGTTGTGTCCCAAAAATGGGTCAAGGATCTGTTCTTAATAGAGTCAAAGATATCAGGGTTATCACTTTTAAAGGTAAGAGAAAACAAATCTAATATAATTTGTTGTTGAGGTCAAAGGTTGTTTGTCCAATTAAACAAAGTATTTTGGCCCTTATTAGCCTTGTTTCCTTTATCGGACCAAATGAGGGCATGCTAGTGCATACCAGGGCAAGTTGTGTTCCCACTGTCACTTCAGGGGCTTCTTCGGGGCCAACGCCGCTTACCCTTGAGCCAAACAAGGCCAACTGGGGATCGAGATGGGGTGAGTGTCAAAGGCAGAATTTAGTCAGGCCAGAGGGTCAGCACCAAGATACTCATTTCCCAATCTTTCATATCTAGCTACCAGCTTACCTCAACAGATAGATGGAGAATGGAGAATCATCAGTACTGGAAGTAGATGAAATCAGGGCTCTTCTGAATATTTGGGCTGATGAAAATGTGTAGTGTTAGATCGACGACGTTTGCCGCAACGAAGACTTAAGTATACTCTCGCCGATCTTGCCAAGTTGTGTATCCAGTGCACAATGGTACAGGTTCAGGGAAAAAATATAAAAATGTGAGCACAGTAAAAATCTGTGTTCATTTCGAGGGTTAGCTAGTCTCCAGAGTCTGATACCTTAGCTTGACATTCCCTCTTGCTTGTGAAATGGGCGGGGTGTGTGATGTTAGTACCAGGGTGGCTTATTAATGGGGGTTTTAGTGCAATGCTGCAGGGCTATTGGCCCAATGGTGGGAACGCAGATCGATTTTGTTCCGCGGCTTGAGGTCCTAGGCCACTGGCCCAGGCTGACCAGTTGATAGCTCTAGCTTGCACTGGCCTGATGGTGGAAAAGCGGCTATTGATCTGTCACCAAATTAGGCAGATGCCAACATGGACAGGTTGCGTGACATGCCCTTAACCTCGCCATATTGTTGGGTCTATGCAGTTTATGCATAGGTAACATGCATAATACATTTAATATTATACATTTCAGTGTTTGATTTAAGAGAATTCTTGATTTCTTTGGTATGATAAACAATTTTGTTAATGTCTTGGGTTGCCACTTTATGTTTGATGCAAATTCTGTCCTGAAGGAAAACCAGTTGAGAATCACTGCTTCAAAATGAACAGCTTAGCTATTGGTTTAAGGTAGCAGTACAGTGATGGTATCAGATGATAATACCATGGCACTTTGATATATCAAGTATTATGGCACTGGATGATTATCATATACTATTCATATACCATGTAATCCCTTATCTAGTATTTCAAAGAATACAATGGTATTGGTACATGTCACTAAAGCATAGTAATACAACAATACATTTTGTTAGTGTAGCCTGTCTTGAGATGTGCAAATCTACCAGTTTCATAAACGTCTCATCGGTCGGTTGTTTGAATGAATAGTCGACAAATTGGTGTTAAGAATAATGCTTAATTAGTCTCCATTAAAGTAATAAGTAAACACTAGTTTTCTCCAAGAAACAACAAATGATGGAGTACAACAGCTCTCACAAGCTGTCAGACCTTTACGAGGTTCCAACGGGAAACTCTTGATGAAAAAAAAAAGATAAATGTCCTTCGACTGCCACTGTTGTACCGAGTTCTTGCCCACAAGTCACCATCCGATGCATCCTCGATTTCAAGGACACATCCGGGTAATTTCCTGCATTCTCAGTACTTGCGTTCTTGAGGATTGGAATTTCAAACTTTGGCAGTGGATGATGATGTAGTATGAGTCTACGAGAATGTAAGAACACAAAAGAATGCACAATGAGAAACAGCCTAAGTGCAGCACATAAAAGGACTAAACCTAAAGCTTTACAGAGATTAAACTTCTTGCAGAGGGTTTTACTGTGCTGACTGTTATTCACTGTTAAGCACAGCAAGCTATAATCACATCAAAATGCTCTCCAAGAAGTTTCGTCTCTGTAAAGAAGTCAATGGGAAGGAGGAGGCGAGAACCTACTTGATAATATAAATAATATTTTAATGAATAACTTAAACCAAAAGACAAACACACATGACGGACATGTCCGTAAACTAGCTCTCTTGTCGCACCACCGTCTGCCATCGGCCTTTATCCCTCTCGGAGGCTTAATTAGCCTGCTAAGGGACTGGGTGTGTATAATCACAACCTGGCCCCGCCCTCCACCCTGCCACAGTCTCTTAATTCATTTGACAATTGCGCCTCCCATTAAAACCACCACCACTAAAAATATTGATGTTAGAAGTCAACCCCTATAATCGACTAGTCAGTTGTTGGATGACTAGGGGATTTATCGACCTAATCCCTAATTTATGTCTCCTGCATTTTGTTTTGATGGAATATATTAATACCTTAAAGATAGAGGAAGTGAAAGTCCTGTGTACTGACTATCTCTTGACAACTCTGAAATGTCCTGTTTAGGTCACTTGTTTATTGGCTTGTTGCTTTGATGGGCAGTTACTGCAACAACATCACATAACAGTGTTGAATTTCAAAGACATGGCGGCATGCAGGCACTCATGTGTACATCCCTTTGAAGCCCATTTCTAGTATCGGATACAAACAATACTGGATAACTATAGAGGCAATAGGTATTACATGGAAGAGCAGAATCTTTCACATATGACACTGTAGACGCTGTGTATACTGCTAAACTCTAAAACAGAGAATGGACACTACACAGGCTAAGGAGTTGTACAGGACTAGATTAAAAACAATGACATAACATTTAATTATAGGGGAGACCAGGGCTAGTTGTCACAGTTTTTACTCAGTTAAATATTTCTCAGGGTAGGTTTATTTTTGAAAGTCATACCTTGTCTTGGATTAAAAAAAAGCTATTAAACATTTCCCACAGTTGATGCCCAGGAAAAAAGAAACAGATCATATCGACACAAGCTAAACTTTGTATAGTTTTGTATATTGGGGAATGTTGTCACTCTATATGGGGTACGTTGTCACAATTGGAACCTCCCATTAAACAGCCTATCATAGGCTTTTCAGCAAAATGCAAACAGTAAACATTTATGGGGTTTTCAAACTTTTTGATGTCAAGGACCCCCTTCCTGAAATATAAAATCAGCTATACGTATATTAATGTTTTATACTGTGTGAGAGAAATAGTAGCCCAAGCATGATATTATAAAGACAACATGTTGCAAAATTAAAGCAAAATTAAATAATGACTTTTATATTGCCATAGCAATATGGAAGCAAAAAAAAATGAATATATTTTTCAGATATTATTATTAAAGGAATATTCCGGATTCAGTACAAGTTTAGCTATTTGTGGCATGATGTGGATTACCACAAAAATGTATTTCAACTCATTCCTCCTTTAAAAAAAGCAAAAATCAGTGTTATAGTGGAAGTGAATGGGGACAATAAAAGTGAAGGGGGCCAATTTTTGGAGGGTTTAAAGGCAGAAATGTGAAGCTTATAGTTTTAGCAAAGCACAAAATCTCAAGTATTATTTGAGATGTAAAGATGTTTATATTGTCATTTTTACAGTCGTTTTAGGGTTTGTTGACATCCACATTGCAAAAAAGTTATAAAATTGGCTATAACTTTACACAGAAAAGGTTTGTCAGTAATTTTGTCACACTATTATAATGTTAACACACTTATCCTTTATTACTAAGTGAGTATTGAAAATTGGCCCACATTTACTTCCATTACAAGTGCCTCACTGGAACCTCGATTATGGCTTTTTTAAAGAAAAGGTGGAACAAGTCGAAATAATTTTTTTCAGAAATCAACATTATGCCACAAATGCTGTCTATTGAGCCTAACTTGTATTGAACCCGGAATATTCCTTTAATAATGAAAATATGATCTGAAATAATTTTCCTTGTATTAAGTTGATAGAAAATTGATTGAAACAGTAAAAATGTCACCTTGTGGCCCCTAGGGGACCCCCAGACCCCAGTTTGAAAACTCCTGAATTATGAAACACGAAATAACAAAAATGCCGTTGTTTTACTCAAAATATTATAATGAATTACATTTGATTGATAATTACATTATGCCATTTAAAATACATGTAACAACTATACAAAAGTGACCACTTGTCCCGACCTGACACAAACACATTCTACTACATCATGTTGACCATTGCATCAATGCTATTGTGATATTATTGCATCCACTTGTTTACCCAACAGCTATTGCAAATATATTCATTCATATTCTTTATTTAACATTCATTTATCTAATTAAAAGAGTTGATGTAGGTGTTTGAAACCAACACTTTTTTGCAATTGGATGCTAGACTCAAAACCTTTAGTCTGTGAGGAAATGTTCTGTGGAACCAAACATTTTAAACAATATTGATCAGTGGATTAACGCTTGTCAATCTATAGTCAATTAATATTCAACATAATATGAATAAAAACAAAAATAATATCAATCAAACATTTGCTCTCCCATGTGTACAGCGAGTCTCTCCGCTCCTTCATCGGGTTGAATATAATCCTGCTGTTCAATCCTGTTTTAAGGTCCTTCAACAATTTGGATTGCATCGATAATTTGGCAAAATTTTTAAGTTTTTCTTCACCTGTTGCGTTAACCACAAGCAGGCTTTTTGAGGCACTAACCTGATAAAAGCTGTTTGGCTTGAAAGTTTACCTCCTCTGGCATTCATACCTCTTCATACAGTGATTTAAACTTGACTGGGCTATTACATATAAAAGTAAAGAATATAGATATATATATTTTTTACATTACATGCATCTAAGTTACGCAGGTTAATAATTTAATTGATTAAACCACTGAATATTAAAACTGTTCATTGAATTGTTGTTGTTATGTTCATTTTAAATACATTTTGAGGAGGTTCATCCTCCCTTGCCTACTCTGACGGACCACCACTGCTTATAGTAGAGATTTAGCCATTGTAACAACAAGCACATTTTATTATAAAAACATGAACTGATTATGAATGTTATTCCTCCATCTGTTGTATTTTCATGAACTGACTTAACTAGAATGTTGGCATTTAAACACAGCTTTGATGTAAATATCACTATAAATACTCATGATAGTGATTGTTCTTGACCCAGTAGGGGGCATTCTCACATCTGAGGCTAAGGAATGATGTCTGAATACAGAAACAAAGACTGATGACATGAGCTCCATTCATTGTGTCTCCACTTTTTTATAGATGTGGCTAACCACACTGCATTTGTAAAACATGTTCAGTGACCTCTGGAGCCAAATCGATAATAAGGTGGTGACCTGCTGGCAATGCAACCCGAGAAAAGTCCTTGACCCTGGGAGAGGAAGAGTTTATAAGCCCTAGGGCATGGCCAGTTTTGGCTCAACTGTGGCTTTAAGGTATGCAATGCTCCATTGCCTTTAATGGCCCTGAAAAACTGCAAAGTGAGCCTGCTGTGCCTTTTAGCCAAGCAACGCATATGGAAATGACACACCTGTTGCCCAGTCATACCAAATGAGATGTTGTTATGCTAGCATTGTTCTTGCTGGGAGATATTCTGTATATGTGTATATATATATATATATATATATATATATATATATATATACATACACACACACACATGATATGACAATTAAGCACATTCCCCCATTTCTATAATTTTTCTTACATGCTTTGATCATTTTCTTAGATAATAAGTAGAGGAAGAGAAAGTGAAAAGGTCCCATATTAAACAGTGTATTACAGCTCCAATTTTAAATTATGGATTGAATACATCAAATCAGATATAATTCCAGCAAATAATTGCTGATCACCAGATTGAAGCTGGCAGCTACTGCAGCCCTGCCTGTTTGTGAGATATGAATACAACTGTGGAACAGTAACACCTGTCCAATCCTCCATCACCAGACCCTCCAGCAATCTGACACAGCATGCTAACCTGAGCAGGAATTTCACCCTGTGTGACCCTGAGGTCAAAAAGAGCATGTCTCAATGACAGACCTCTTCAGTACAGCCTTGTCCCTCCAGCCTTAACGGCTTCCAATGTGTCTTGTCATGGAGTGAGTGACCACATTGAATATCTGGGATCTACTGTAGCTGGATGTAAAATAAATATTTTCAGACATTTTTTACTATTCTGCCCAACATCTCATTTAAAATAAAAGGGGGCATTTCAAATACTAAGAAAATCTGAAATTCATCTACATTTTTTAAAATAAACTTTTCACCCAAATTATTTTGCCAGTAACATAAATTAATGTTCAATTTGTTAAGGAATTATTAAGGGGTTCATTAATGACTAGCAATTCATTTACAAATGCATCATAATTCATTGATATGTGGTTATAACAACATGCATAAAAGGGTGACTTTCTTGCAATACATGCCAAATAGTGAGCCATTTTTACCTCTCACATTATAAATGCTTCAAAACACCTGTTCAACATTAGTAACCTATATACAAATGTACCTTAATGTGAAGAGGACACCAGTGTTGTAGTACTCGAGATCGGTCTTGGTCTCAAGACAACTCTTTGAAGGTCTCAGTCTCGGAATCGGATGCATTTTTACGGACAAAGAGGACTCTTTTTTTTTTTCCAAGACCAGTCAACTGCTGGGATATCACAACATTTTACTGTGATAGGATGTAAAACTTCCTACTTCAAATGCAAGCAATAACTTGACTCATTTCTCATTTGGAATTTCTGTTACTGCTATCACCCCTCGTCACCCCCCTTCACACGCACTCCAAGAAAGTGAATGCGGGAGACATGTGGCTGTCTGAGAGATGTCACACAAATCTTCTGTAATACAATTTGGCTACCTAAACCAGTTTCCCAACCACTGTGCCCACTAGTGAGAGTTCATCTGCAAAAAAGCATCCAAAAGAAAACAGACAGCAGTATGTAAATTCTGCATTGCAATGCTTACTGAGAAGGCTGGGACCATGTCAAAATTTTATAGTCACTTAGAAAGGAAGCATTAAGAATGGAGTGGTTGTGGCATAGTGGGCTAAAGCACATAACTGGTAATCAGAAGGTCGCTGGTTCAATCACCATTGTGTCCTTGAGCAAGGCAACTCCAGGTTGCTCCAGGGGGATTGTCCCTGTAAGTTGCTTTGGATATAAGCATCTGCCAAATGCATAAATGTAATGTAAATGTAAACTAAGTGTAAATGATGCTAGCAAAGCTAGCTAGCTAATTTTAGCAATCTGCCTCTGTACCAAAACTCATCTTCACCCCTCACCCAAAGAGATTTAGTGTATATTAGCTATAAACATTAGCTAACTTTGTATACTGTGTTTCAGGGCACTAGTTTCAGTTGCTTGCCAGCTATTTGCCACCTAGCTAGGTGTGCAATCTACCTAATTTAGTTAACATATATTGAGGGATGAAGCTAATGCGGTGTTAACTTTGTGAGAGACTGAGGCGACAGAGCATGTGTGACAAAGTGTTGTTTCTATGTTATGTTTTTGCTTGTGTTAAACAATGACTAGACAGGCCACATAAAGCTATGTAGTTAATATATATAAAATTACATTATATCAATGTTAGCTAATGTCAGCTCTGACATAAATATGACATGCCGTGGTACCGCTCCCTCTCTTGGGTGAATGAGCCAGAGATGTGACTGCAGAGAGCGGAGAATGCGTAATTCATCTCCACTTATTATACAAATTTACATTTTAAATAGGCTGCTTTGCCTGGCCAAAAGCACACTTTACTTTAAGAGTGCTAATTTTGAGTTTGAATACACATTTGTAGATCAAATATATAACTTTTTGCCTTGTCAAACCCTAGTGCTTGTGTGTTTTAAGTGTCATGAGCTCCTCTCTCTCTGGCTCACTCAATCACTCAATCTTTCCACACTGGGTGTTAGATACTTAAAAGAAAAATACACATCTACCCTTTTTCTGTGGAAGATTAATCACTATAAAGATGATTGTTATGGTAAGAAAATTAACTGGTTTGGCCATATCATACCATCTCAAAAATATTGTGATTGACTTGATTTCAACCCTTCAAAGTCTTGGTCATGACTTGGTCTTGGTTTAGGTGGTCTTGACTACAATACTGGTGGACACATACACCAATCAGCCACAACATTAAAACCACCTGCCTAACATTGTGTATTACCCACTCGTGCCGCCAAAACAGCTCTGACCCGTCGAGACACGGACTCCACAAGACCTCTGATGGTGTTCTGTGGTATCTGGCACCAAGACGTTAGTAGCAGATCCTTTAAGTCCTCTAATGTTGTGAGGTGGAGCAGCCATGGATCGGACTTGTTGATCCAGCACATCCCATAGATGCTCCGTCATATTGAGATCTGGGGAATTTGGAGGCCAAGTCAACACCTTGAACACTTTGTCATGATCCTCAAACCATTCCTGAACAATTTTTGCAGTGTTGCAGGGTGCATTATCCTGCTGAAAGAGCCCACTTCCATCAGGGAATACCATTGACATGAATGGGTGTACGTGGTCTGCAACAATATTTAGGTAGGTGGTACGTGTCAAATTAACATGCACATGAATGTCAGGACCCAAAGGTTCCCAGCAGAACATTGCCCAGTGCATCACACTGCTTCCGCCGGCCTGCCTTCTTGCCATAGTGCTTCCTGCTGCCATCTCTTCCCCAGGTAAATGATGCACACACACTCAGCCATCCACATTATCTAAAGCAAAATGTGACTCATTAGACCAGGCCACCTTCTTCCATTGCTCCATGGTCCAGTTCTGACACTTACGTGCCCATTGTCGGCTCTTTCGGTGGTGGACAGGGGTCATCATAGGCACTCTGACCGGTCTGTGGCTACGCAGCCCCATATGCAGCAAGCTGCGATGCACTATGTGTTCTGACACCTTTCAATCATGGTCAGCAGTTTTTCAGCAATTTGTGTTACAGCAGCTCTTCTGTGGGATCGGGCCAGATGGGCTAGCCTTTTCTCCACATGTGCATCAGTGAGCCTTGGGTGCCCATGAACCTGTCACCGGTTCACCGGTTGTCCTTCCTTGGACCACTTTTGGAAGGTACAAACCACTGCATATGGGGAACACACCACAATACCTGAAGTTTTGGAGATGCTCGGACCCTGTCGTCTATCCATCACAATTTGGCCCTTGTCAAAGTCGCTCAGATCCTTACGCTTGCCCATTTTTCCTGTGTCCAACACCTGAAATTTAAGAACTGACTGTTCACTTGCTGCCTAATATATCCCAACCCTTGACAGGTGCCATTGTAACGAGACAATACATGTTATTCACTTCACCTGTCAGTAGTTTTAATGTTGTGGCTGATTAGTTTTGTAAAGCATTTATTAAGGAGTTGCCAACATTAGAAACCTGTGCATAAAGCACGAAGACCTGAACAGTGTTTTTACAAAATTACTTTTGGTAACTCTCCTCCACCCTCTAAAGGACGACAGCAGTGCCTCCTTGGATGGATCGGAGGCAGACCTCCGGCCCCTTGAGGACAGAACGCCCCGCTGCGTTTTTGGTGGATGGTAGGGTTCTCCCCCGCCCCTGGCAGCAGTAACCGCTCCAGGCGGTTGGTTGGGAGCCCCTCTTCCCCTTGCGGTCGGCGTCCGTTCCTCCGCTTCCAAGCGGCCGGGCTTTTCAGTCCTCCGGCGGATGGCCACAGCTGCTCCGTTGGGGTGGATGGTAGTGGCGAGGACTCTACTACGGCGCATCCCTCCTCCTTCCCGGATTTCGGCACCAGTGTAAAGGGATTAATGGAAAGGAGGAGGCGAGAACCAGCTTGACGATATAAATAATAGTTTCATGAAGAACTAAACAAAAAGACAAACTCACACAGGTGTCGGACAGCTGTCCGTAAATCTCTCTCTCCGTCGCACTGCAGCTTCCAGTCAGCCTTTATCCCTCTCTGAGGACTGATTAGCCTGATTAGGGGCCGGGTGTGCGTAATCACGACCCGGCCTGCCCTCTGCCTTGTCACAGCCTTGTCACTTATCATCACTATATCACACTATAATAGTCTATTTCTGCTACGATGTGAACAAAATCATGAATAAGGGCATGTTATGTTTTTAGTTAATATAACAAGTGTATTTATTAAGCATTTATAACGAGTTAAAATGCTCACCATTTGAGAAGTATTGGATAAAGGACAACATTTTATGCATGTTGCTATAATTAAAATGCATTTGTTATTAGTCATTAATGAATTCCTATTATAAACCCTAACAAGGGAAGCATTAAGTAAAAATTTTACCAAAAGTTTTTTAAATTAGAACAGAATGTAAAATTTAAGTGATTTCACTTGTGGTTTTAAACTTTTGGACCTCACTGAATACGTTTTTTTTAACAGAACAATTTATTGTGTATTCTTTGCTGTAATGTAATGTTCTTTTTCACAAGAACTTATACAATACTTTTATATGTTGACAATAGAGCATGTTATGGATATCCAGTGAACGATGAGAAAGCTGCCAAAGAAAACAATTGCAATCTCAAGACTAACGGGTGGAAGACGGAGGCCTCTCTATTAAATGGTATCTCACTACAGCATGGATGACAGGTCCTTGAGAAAGAGGGTGATTTGTGGATGTTAAGGAAGGGGTTATGGTACAGCAACCCTGCAGGAGGCCCAAAGTAGCTCTGCAGCCTTTGCTTGCCTAAAGATGTAGATGATGAATCCACAACCTCACTGCATGGTCCAGAAGATGTGACACCTCCAGGTGGTAACTGCGTACACTCATCTGAACTCAAGACATTTCTCTGTGTGCTGACAGTGCAATATTAAAACCAAAGCATTGCGTATTTTCCCACAGTCAATCTATGTCTTCTTTCAGCACAATACTGGAACTTTTAAGGACCCCATGAAATCAAACTGAGTTTTGTGGCTTTTAGGCCATGCCTTAATTACTCAAACTGCACTACACAGATGTTTGTCTAATCAAATCTCTGTCTCTAGAATAAGAATGTCACTCCTCCTGCAATGGACCATACTGTAAAAAAGTTTGTTCACAAAACTTAACTTAAGCTAGTTGTCTTTTTGCTTTATGATATATTAGTTATATTTACAAAAAATATTAATTTCTTTCAATTTAAGAAGTTTTGTTGAGACAACTATATAATCCATTGACAAAACTGTTATTTTTATTTAACTTGATTTGTTCAAATAACTTTCATATTGTGACACTCATGGCTACCCAGGATGCATGAGAAGTCTTGATGTTAAAGTTCTGATTAAAGAAATTAAGTTGGCCTGAAATTTTACTCCAAAAAAGGTAGTTGATACAACTAAACCTTAAAATCAGTTTATTGGCTATTTTAAAAGAAGGAATGAGCCCTTCAATATGTCTCACCCAAGCTAAAACAAATTGCTCTTTAGCTGATTTTTCGACATGTTTATAATTCGTTTTCTTAACTTAAAACGAATATGTATTCTCAATAAAAAACATGGAAAGAACATAGTTGAATTGGGTAAACCCAACAAAATTAGACGTGTCAGCATCAAATAAATGTATTGTATTTGTTAATGTGCTTACTAGTGAAAGTGAATGTTAGCATGCTAAATATATGCTGGTTGGAAGCACTACAGAGTGTAGTTTAGTGACTATGCTATGGTTAGCACAGCAATTGCTCAATGATGCGAACAATCAGTTTCATGTGTAACATCTACTGGTCCTCATCGTTAGCTCAAACTCCACTCTTCACCATTATGCTAACCCCCAAAACTCCAGCATAACAGAAACTCTTTTAAATTTCAACATAACAAAACATTAAACAATTATCCCACTTTATATTCATCTTGCACAAAAACACACATGAAATAACACCTAATTTTAACATTAACACTTTTTATCGAACCCCCCCAGCCCAGTATCATCAATGCTACATTATCACTATGAATACTACATTAAAGTATTCATGTTATCCCAACTCAAATGGATTATGTCACGGCTCATGTGAGTTTTTCTATTTGTTCATCATGCCACTGAATTAGTGTGTTGAGCAACACCTGTTCTCCCCTAATTCACTCCCTTCTTAAGCCTGTCATGTTTTCAGTCTCTTTGCTAGATTGTTGTTTGATGTTGAGTACTAACCTCATGTTTCATTGTCTGTCTTTGTGTGAGTGCATGGTTTCGGTTGAATTCCCTGCCGTGTGCTCTTCGGTCTGTCTTGTTTCATGTCTCGAGCATACTGTCTGGATTGTGACTTCCTGTCTGGTTCGGTTTCGGTCTGTGTCGGGATTCAGACACTCGTGCTCCATGGTCTGTCTGTTATTGATGTGGGTGCATCACGTTATGTCATCTTGGCGGCATGCACTAGCATCAATAATTTATGTCTGTCTCTTGCGAACACGGGTGTGCCTCACGCTGCGCTCCTTTTGCGCAGCGTGCCCAGGCCGCGAGCTGTCTTGTGTTTTATGTCCGGAGCCTGGTGTCTGGATCCTGACTTCCCTGCCTAGTTCAGTATCGGTCTGTGTCGGGATCTGGACACTCATGCAATCTCTCTGCCTAGTTGGTCCTGGCTCATGTATCTGTTGGTTGCACGCCCGCATGTAGGGTGTGTGGTTGCCTTCCAGTATTACTGCATGTCAGCTGGTCTTCTACGGAAGATACCTCGTCTCTGTCAGGAGTTAAGTTCGCTAATCTCTGCTGGGCTTTGTTCTGCACCTCACTGAGCTTCAATGGAGGATTCTATGAATTGGATATCGCTTCCCGCTGCTGCAGTCAGTGTCAGGATTTTCTACATTCCTTAACCCAGTGACTGCTCATTACTGTTAATGAATCCTTTGAACTGTTCCTCTGCTCTTGGGTCTGTTTGTCTCACTATTGTTTGTTTCAGATTAAGTAAACCTCCAGTTTAAATGGACAGAATGCTATCAAATCAAGTTGAGAATTATGATTCATTTTATTTAAGTAAATTGAACAAGCAACAACCATTCTTTTTTTGAATGCGTTTCCATAGTAAATTCGTCACCACAGGTCAGAAAACTGTACTTGTCATTTGATTTCATGGGGTCTTTAACTTTTGAACGCAATATTTTTGTATTAGGCATAAAACGAATTATGTTTTCTAAAACTGATATTATAGTGTAAGCTGTGTTTTCTTTAATATCTTTCTAGACCAATGGTTCTCAACTAGTGTGTTGTGAACCATAAATGGGTCGCAGGTCTGTTCTGAGATGTCTGCAAAAAGCAGAGAAAAAACAATGAAAATAAAAATAGGAATATGGGTAGATAGGAAATCAAAATGAAAATGCCTATGAACATCTTAATGGGAAGAGAAAATACTTCCCATATCTTTTGGTTTTGATGTCAAAGGTGCGTCCATTGAAACTCTACAGTATTTTCATTTAAATTCATCTGTCACTTTGTAGAACCTGGTCAGATGCAGTTTATGGTTATATTACAAAATTGCAATGTTAAGGATATTTTTGTTTACTTTTGTACAATAAACAATTTCAGTACTGTGTTGTATAGTCACTTGTTGTCCAGAGGAAACCTGAAGCAAACTAGATAAGAATGAACTTTTGTAGACAATATACCTATTTCAGTATTATGTCTCTTGCTATATTAGTTGTCCCAGTGCACATTTACATAAGAAGAGGTCATTAAATAACTTGGAAAGAGTTTGACCTCTTTACAGTTTCAGTTGTTGTGTTTTTGAGGGACAGGCTTAGTAAGTCCAGTTTTGTTTTTTATTTGTGGTCTACAATATGTGGAAGCAGCATGCATCTCTTATGCTTTTATTGTAAGCCATACATCTAAAAAGCTGAATTAATTTTTTTTCTGAATTTCCTAGTATTTGTCTTGTCTCTGGTTTATCAGGTTTCTTCACTCCACAAGTTTGTGCAATCAATATTTTAAAGGCAATTTTAATTATTCAGTTTTGATATTATGGCTCACCTACCCGAATTAAGTGTAACTCCTTGTATGTATAAAGAATCCAAGGTCAGCAGCTGCAGGCATTTGAGTTTGTGCGTATCATTCTTCCACTCCAAATTTTACAGCAGCAAAAAAAAATAACAACATGTTCATGGTTATTTATGGTCCTGTGTCAAAATGCTTTAGTAAAAACATATTTTTAAATTATTGCTTTAATTATGATAAAATGATACTCATTTTCACACTGACATTGACACATTAAAGAGGGAAAAGATGTTGCCCTCTTTTCCCATTTAAGAATTTTCATGATAATTACAGGGAAGAGGAAAGGTACAGGATTACAGAGCCAAATACAGGATTAATAGTTTTGGGATTAAGATTTGAGCTGATCACATAGCCCAAACATCTGGTTTGTATCAGGGTTTTTTTTATTCGTTTTGTGTGTTCCTCCTCCTCTGAAATGTGTAAGGCAGATACATAGATTCTGGAAATGGTGTTCCCACTGAAAAACTATTTGCTGGTGAGACATATGTTAAAATGGTTTTAGAAGAGCTAGTGTATGACTAAGTTAACCCAATGCTCCAAAATACGGAGGACCCCAAATTGCCTTTGAGACTTTTGAATATACGATTGATCAACATCAGCAACTGAGAGCTTTCTTTCAGTTATTCAAAAACAAATATTAGCACAGCCATGAGTGTTTTATATGGTGCACCCACTACACATCTTTTCTAAAGATGAAGTGTGTAATTTCTGCACCACTGAACGGAATTGCAAAAATAATCATTGTTTTCAAACAGCTTTCCAAATATGGTCCAGGCTGCTGTTGATCAAACATACAGATAGTCCCGCCCCCAACTCACACCGTTGAGCCAGTATTGCTGTGTCGGGCTGGACAGGGCTCTAAAAACAAACAGAGGAATTTGTGTTTACAGTTTTCGAGAAAATTAAGCAACAAATGGCTTACTTATAGTTGCCTCTGCATAATATGTCACTGCCCAGTCAATCTGTCAGTTTGAGTTTTTGCATCATCGTCCCATGTCTGTCTTGTGTTTCATTGTCTGTCTTTGTATGAGCGCACGGTTTCGGTTGAATTCCCTGCCGTGTGCTCTTCCGTCTGTCTTGTTTCATGTCTCGAGCATGGTGTCTGGATCGTGACTTCCTGTCTGGTTCAGTTTCGGTCTGACATCCTGACACTCATGCACCATGTTCTATGTCTGTCTCTCTCAATTGCAGACATGCATTGTGCTCGATTTGGGCTGCACGCCAGGGTTTCGAGTTGTCTTTACGTTGAGGTGAGGTTTGGTCACTTCGGTCTGAGATTTTGGGTTTGTGTGTGGCCAAACTCTCACAGGTGTCCTGGCTTGTTTTTGTTTCCTGATGCGTGCATCGCAATGTACACTCAGGTTTCTTTTAGTGTGAGAATGCGTGGCATCGCTTTGTTTGGCGTTGCTACGCATTCTCTCATCTTGTTTGTCAGTTGGCATGAGCGTATATTGCCTTATTGTCTTGGCGATGTGCTCTCATGCCATTTGGGTGTTTTGTTGTCTTATGAGAGCACTTGGATTTGTTTTGTTTCTGTATTGCCGTTTATCTATCTGTCTTACATCATACCCCACCTCCTTGGTTGCACATTATTAGTTTATTGTCACACCTGGCCTGTCTTGTTAACCTGCTGATTTCCCTACCTATTTTAGTCTCCTGATGTGTGCTGTCCAGTGCCAGTTCCTCTTGTGTATTCAGTCGGTTTTGTGTTTCTAGTCAGTCTAGTCGGTTGATACTGTTTCCGGTCTTGTTTTTTGTCCTGTTAATCCCTACCGGGTCCAGTTGGTCCTGTTCTCCGTTACCCTCTGCCCCAGCCTGAATTTCACTTTTCCCCCTACGGGGTAGTTTATATTTATATTTTCTTAAGCATCAATATTCCCTAATCTTGAGAGAGAACCATTATCATGCATCCCTTTATACCTTGTTCATCTTTGTCCCTTTCTTACCATACATAAATTCTTCTGTATTTACCTTCTTGGTCATTGCACTATTCCCTAATGTTTTGTTATACTGTGTTCCAAAAGTCTGAGGGGTCAATCAGAATCAAGGCATTCGTGCATTGAAAAACAAAAACTAGATGCAACCCAACGAATAGTATAAATGCATGGTTCTCAGGATGCATTTTTAAGTTGAAGCTCTTTTAACTTGACATGACGTCTAAAAAATGTGATGCTCATGTACAAAAGCAGTGAACAAAAAGCGAGATATGACAATTAAAACAGCGCAGCTGAATGCAATAATTTACCTGAATTGAAGAATTTCTTTGTATTAGGTATATTTAGATTTTTAACTGTAAATATCCCTGAGCTCTTCTACCATATCTTCAATGCTTCTACTCTGTGGTTGTTTACAATGAGGTAGTATGTGGTTTAACCTCAAACTTCATTATGTGCTTAGTAGATATTCCTCATGTTCCCCAAGAGTTCGCCCTCTTCTTCCTCTTGTCTCAATAGATGCAGAGCACCACTCTTCCCAGTCACCAAAGTTATCTTCAGCACAGCTCAAAGCTCAAATACTCACCACACTATAATTACAGTCTGGCTAACATTTCAAGGGATGTGCTCACTTGAAAGCATTTCTGTTCTTTTTGAAATGATATACTGCCTGTCCTGCGGCCCTCAGAACTAAGAGGGAGATGAAAGGTCCCAGCCAAGAATGTGACTCTGTCACAGAGAAGCTTTGACCAAAAACCTGTGATGGACATGAAAAGACAAATATAATAAATAATCTGACCATTTTCCATCCATCCATCCATCCATCCATCCATCCATCCATCCATCCATCCATCCATCCATCCATCCATCCATCCATCCATCCATCCATCCATCCATCCATCCATCCACCCATGATTTAGATTTTTTACTTATTATATAAAATTAGAAAAAAATCATTAATATGTTGCACTATTTCTAGGCACTTATTACATTTGTGATAAGCTATTGTTACTATGTTAACTTTGTACAAATGTTAAGATTTGATGCACACATTCTTTGAGAACATCATACTGGATTTCATGGATCATTAGGTTTTGTCTATGCATGCAGTCAAGGGGACATACCAAATACCACAAAATTCTAAAATACATGTAATTTCTTAATTCAGCTTTTCACTCAAATTGCTGTGATGATAATTTAATTTATATAATTTAATAATCCAAAATATAAGGGTGTAACCCTTGTTTTGGGCATACATTTTTACTCTTAACCCTAGAATGCATATGCAACTTCAACCCCCTTAAAGGAATATTCCAGGTTCAATACAAGTGGAGCTTAATCGACAGCATTTGTGGCATAGTGTTCGTTTCCACCCCAATAAAGAAAGAAAAGTACAAAATTTAATTTGACTCATCCCTTTCAATAAAATTGATCCCATTTGTCCATACAGAACAAACCCATACAATCTCAAAATGAATCATGCATTAAGGCCTTAAAACTGATTATTAGCAAAATAGGGTATCTGAACAGTTGAAAATACCAAATAACTGCAAATTATCTTAGAATTTATAAAATTAAAATTAAATCTAAATTTTCAACTAAAATTAGTACACATGATAGAAGACATATTAATTGAGAAATACCTTAAGTTGCAGATCAAATAACCATTTCATTTAAAAAGTATCTTAAAAACTAGATGCTGGGTAATTTTTTGACTCACATACTGTATGTGTTCTATGGTTAAGCAGACAAAAAAGTAACTGTTTTTGTTCCCCTCAATAGGTCCTAGGGTCCAATTATATACCCAAAAGGTTTATATATTTTAAATAGATGCACAAAAAAATAGTCCCCTTGAGGGTTCCTTAAGGTTTTTCTGAGAATATACTAATATATATATATATATATATACAAAAAAAATGAGATGTGTGATTCAATTAAAAATATTGTTACGGGCAAAGGTTTATGGTCATCATTCATTGATATGTGTCAGATAAACCACAAGTTTAAAATGCGTCACAGAAAGCTATGCAAAACATTTAAGGTCTAAAAAAGCAGCAGAGTTATGCAGGTATTTAATGGGCTGGCAACATCTTATTGGAATGTGATACAGGATGTAAGATAATTCCTGATTCAGGCAGCCAATCAGGAATTGAGTCACTGAGATTTTATGGCTCAGCAGTGTCTATTGGAAATGAGTAGAACATTTAGCTCCACCCCTGTGCTTTGAAGGTTCTCATATCTCTCATGCCACACATTGAAGACAAGGTGTAAATAACTGTACCGATGAAGAGTTGAAAAATGAACGTTCAACTCCCAGGTCACAGCATCTCTATATCACACATCGAACCATGACAAAATAAATGTTTGGCTGCAATAAACTGAAATGTTTTTTTTTTTTTAAAGAGCTACAATACTGTTTATGAGAGAATTTACATTTTTTACTTGTTTGCAACATGGTGCAAAAGGGGATGGTTGTCAAACTTTTTACTCCTGCAAATATTTCTCAACCCCTTTGGATTTGGACCCATAGAGGTCCAAAGGGGGACGCTATATCACAAAAAAGTTTACACTTAAAACATTAAAGTCTCTGTATACATAAATCAGGCATATGGGGTATAATTTGAAAGCTTAGAATCTCAACTTGTCAGAGATAACACTTTTGCATTTATGCTACTTTAAATAACAAAATAAGGCCTCAAAATATTAATGTTGAAAATTTCAAATGTTGAAAGTATTAATGTTGAAAATTCATGTTGCATGTAAACCCATAATGTAATTAATGTCATCTGGCATTTTCATTTACCTAGCATCTACAAACACCATAGAGTTTGATTGGTTGCATGAACTTTGACCTCAACAACTTAAGATTATATGATTGGTTGCATTTTATTATTTGCATTTAGCATTACCCCCCCCCCCCCCCTTGCTTGGTATCTATTAACATAAACAGTTTTCATTCTCTCAAGTAAACCTTTTTTTTTAGCACTTTAGTAGAAAATTCCTACTTTAGAGCTGAAATGGAATATTTTAATGATCTTTCTAACTCTTATTAAAGTAATAAATATTTAAGGAAAATTATAATGGTAAAGCGTAGCAAAAACAGCTTTAAAACAAATTTCACGTTGCTATCATTAGGGTATGGTTCAGCTAGGCATAATACTCCTAGATGCCTGGGAACTATCAATTACACAGCTTTAGCACTCCAATGGGCTGGTTGCTAACCCCCTCGGAAAGGGATGTTTGTGTTGTCTGTCCACCTTCTTGACAAGTGTTTCCTGAATTGTGCTTAGAACCTCTGTGAGCATGTAATTTAATGGAAAGCAAAATGAGTCAGTCCCTAAAAATACTGTGAGTATATGGGTGAGAAGCACATTGAAAAATGCATTTCACAGTTTTTTGTGTGTGATAGAAGGAATAGGGAAAAGCTGTCATTTTTTGTTTTTGTTTTTAAAGGTACTGCAATCTTTGACTGTGCGATCTATTAGCAGGGAGGAGAATTTATAGAAACAACTACTTAAATATTGATATATTTTTCACCCACACCTATCATATCGCTTCTGAAGATATAGATTTAACCACTGGAGTCATATGGATAACCTTTATGCTGCCTTTATGTGCTTGCATTCTATGGACCTACAGAGATGAAATATTCTTCTAAAAATCTTTGTTAGTGTTCAGCATTTCTTTTTTACTACATTTAAATAGCTGGCAATGGAGAAAGATGCTTTGCCCTAGAATGGTGTATGGCCTCTACCACCAGCAGGTCAATGCTAACCAGCCAATCCTTGACATCTTTAACCAACCCGACACAGCAAAACTCAACCATTGGTGTGTGTTTGGGGCAGACTATCAGTTTTGTCTGACCAATGCAAAACAGGGGGAGTGTTTGGGAAACGCAGTAGAAATGATGTAACGATAGTACGAAACACTACTGCAAGTGGCACCGTTATTCAGATCACTGTCATCTAACAGTCTACTGAGAGTAATAATAAGAATGTTTACGATTTAGAGTACTTATCTCTGTCTTACCACATCAACAGGGCTGGAACCTTTCTTTGGGTGCCTCTGTTTCCCCATCTCCTTCTCCTTTAGTTCTTCTAGATCAGACTGCCGCACCAGCATGGCTGTTAAAATCATCAGGTCAGCCTGTTGGAGGGAGAGTGAATCACTTTGTAATAACAGACGTCAGCAGGTTTAAGGGGGAGGTCTGAGCTATAGTACCTGCTATAAATCACCTGCCCACTGGCCGCTCAAGTGTCCACTTTGGTGTGGATGGCAACGTGTAATCTGCACTTCTTTAGGACTGTTGTGCGTGCTGTTTGATTTACTGTGAAAATTTTTGAGAGACATCCTGTTTGCCCTTCATTTCAGAACAAGGCTACAGTATTTACTTTGCTATTCAGCCTCAGCACTTCAGCCAGAACTCTAGTGATTAATGGCAGTAACTCAAAGTGTGTTCATTAGTTTTGTTGTACTTGTGGTGTTAAAACCACATTATAGGTAATCAAGTCAAATGACTATTTAACCTTAAATTAATTCTGCTAACCATCCATAAAAAGAAAAGGAAGTAACAAGAAACTCATAAAAACTTGGTTAAAACAGTTGGCCTAGCACTTAAACCTGGTATTTAAAAAAGATTGCTGCATCAGCAGCGAGGTAACCCTAGACATATTTACCCTCTTCAACTTCCACTTTCTAGTGATTTGCAATTTGATTCTTAATTATTCTGTATTTACTTTTTATTTTGTTTGTATTATTTTTATATAGTGAAATGCTTGGAAAAAAACAAAGTGGAAATTTTTGTTCCCCTTCTGTCACTCACTCGACGTTGTGTCAATGTAGTGACACTAGGGGTCGCTCTTGAGAGCCCTGAACACCTCCCATTCTTTGAGAAAAGGCCAATGAGAATTGGCGAGTGGAATTTGCATGCCACTCCCCCGGACATACCGGTATAAAAGGAGCTGGAATGCGATTCCATTCAGATTTTTTCTTCGGAGCCGAGAGGTTGTACAATAAATTGTACTGTTGTTTCATTCTCCTTTTAAGAAGCGTATGCTGTTGAATATACACCACATTTCAAGCGGCTTTCCCTCCTCCATTGAGTGCAGATTTTGCCCCTGGGCGCTTCAACAGCACTAAAAGAGTGTATATTCCTGCTAAAGAGTATATTTTCTCCATTAGAGCACACACATCGACTTCGAACATCTTTTTAAAGACGCGTCTTTGTAAAGATGCTTTTCCGTCTTTGTGTGATTCCTGGATGAGGTCGTTATCTCTCCGTTTCCGATGGCCATGAGCACTGCCTCACGTGTCTGGGCAGCGATCACACTGAGGCAGCGTTTGAGGATGGTTCATGTTCTCATTGCGAGAATATGCAAGTGGTGTTCGCTGCAGAGCAAGCTCCTCTTCGCTAAATCAATCTTCAATCTAGGAACAAAATGTATAATAAGATATAAGATACAAAACTGAATTATAGTATCCATCCATCCATCCATCGTCAACCGCTTATCCTGTGTACAGGGTCGCGGGGGGCTGGAGCCTATCCCAGCTAACATTGGGCGAAAGGCGGGGGACACCCTGGACAGGTCGCCAGTCCATCGCAGGGCCACACATAGACAGACATACACTCACACTCACCTCCACATCCACATCCACACCTAGGGCAATTTTTTTGGAGACACCAATTAACCTAGCCTGCATGTCTTTTTGGATGGTGGGAGGAAGCCGGAGTACCCGGAGAGAACCCACGCAGACACGGGGAGAACATGCAAACTCCACACAGAAAGGCCGGGGCTGAATTATAGTATATTAATTTTAAAAAACACTTTTCCCCACAAAACTTTAATTGGTTGAAAATACAAGACATTTTTCAAACCCTAAAACTACAAGACAATACAAAACAAAGTTTACAAAACAATATTTACCCAGATCTACCCTATCAGTTAGCTTGTTGAAGGTGAGGGCTGTGCAGGCAAGACACACAAATATTTCTTTTATCATATATTTCCTGCATGAAAAACTCCATGCCCTCAATTCTCTCAAAGGTGAAAAGGAAGGGAGCCTGGATTTTGTCCTCATCCATTTCACCTTCATAGAAAATAGTGTCAATAAACAGGTCCCACATTGTTATGGCCAACAAGGCATCATCCTCGTTAGAGCAAACTAAACTCGCAGTACCTCACGAGATGATCGGAGATCATTTGCAGCATTCTCATAGACTACATTATTCTCGCAAACAGTTTTCAGTTGAATGAAATAGAGAAAAAGGAGCGATGACTCTTTGCGGTTGTTTCACAAGACAGGGTCCCATTGCAAGCAGTGGATCTGAACAGTGAATCAGACACGAGCATTGACGGCTTTTCTTTTGTCTGTTCCTTAAAAATATAATAAAGTGTGTTTCTTCAAACACGTCAGCATTTCTTGTCATGTGTCACTCCGAGACACCTTTTGCAGGTAGATGAGCAAAATTACTCGTGCATGAAATGCATTTGGAGAGGAGCTCGCTAACTGGATTGAGTCTCGTCGTATTTTGCGGGTGCTATATCACACCCTGGTTGCACATAAAAAATAATGAACGTTCATAAAATCGCTCGTAGAAATTGCTCTTAACAGCTAAGATCAATAGTTATTGGGAAACGAGTCCCAGAACTCTATGAATTATTGTGTGTTGGGGAAGCGCTTTCATTGCACTCAGAGCTCACTGCGCACTCATATCAAATCAGATGTGAATTGGCAGCTTTCATCTGTTCTTCAAAATATTATCACGTTTCATCAAACATGCGACTTTGTGTCTAGTTTCTTGTTATATAGCTCTCCAAGAAGTCTTAAAGGTAGCCTGCCACAGTGGCTGGTACATCAGCAAAATACTCGGCATGAAAAATCTGCGTTTGGCGGGTGTTCCTCTCAAACCTTGTTCACCAGAAGTAGGTTGAAAAATTTGTGAGAAAGGAAATCAAAACAGTGTCATTGAACAGTGTCACTGACTTCAAGCTTTGCAATTGCACCCACACTTTCTGTTGTAAAAGTATCTCTAGAAAGTTTTAAACATTCATGTGTTGGTGAATGATGAGAGACCGGGTGAGCCACTTGATTTTTAACAAAGAGCCACATGGGGTTCCCGACCCCTGTCATATATGAAATGCTATTAATTAAATGTGAAATAGTGGATTCATTCCCTAATAACTTATTATATGAACTAATAGTGTTAATGTATTTTTTACCACTATGAGCAGAAGCCATGTATTTTAACTTCCACCCAATATGGGTTCACTAATATGCATTAATACATGCTTAATTGCTGTATCATTACTGCAAATTCTTGTGTTAATTACAACAATTAAAAAAGATATACAAAATGTGATATATGATTTGTGATATTTTGTGATATCTCTTTTTTATATCTGCATCCTTCTGTTGTTGTTTTATTCTTTAGTGAGGCAATGTTTTTGGAAACCGATGTTAAATAAACAGCTTTTATATAGTCCAATGATGATCATGAGTTCTCAAGTCATGACTTTTTAGGCAGTACTTTGGCTGTATCAGCATTTGTTTTAATGAAATATAAACTAATGGTTTGCAAAGATATAATTATGTTATGACTTCACTTGTTGAGGCACATGGCTATTAACTCATCATTAAGCAATTGTTGTAATTAACACATGCATTTTCAGTAATAATGCAGTAATTATGCATGTATTAATGAATATGAATGTACCCGCATTGGGTGGAAGTTCAAATACATGGATTTGGCTCATTGTGGTAATTAACACATTAATTTACACTATTAGTTCATATAATAAGTTTTAAGGAATTAATCCATGTTGACACATTTAATTAATATCAATTCATATATGACTTAATATATTAATCAGACTCTTTATTAGTTGCTGATGTGGCAATCATTAATGAATGGCTTAGCTAATCATGAGTCATGCATTAACTGAATATTATCTGTGCATTAGTTAAGCATGAATTAATGCTTATTAATGCACCTGTATTGTAAAGTATTACCAAAGCATGTTGGTAATGCCCTGTTATGGTGATTCTATTGTAAGGAACATGGAAATAGAGACTCCAGCCACCATAGTACAATGCATTTCGGGTGCCAGAGTGTCTGATATGAAATACAATTCAAAGTGCTGTCTAATGCTACATTTTGCCAGTCATAGATCACTTAAGATAATAACAAAGAGGTGTGTGAACTTGCAAAAATGATTTCAGACATGCTCTGGTCCCCTCCCTGCTCATCGTGGTGACAAGGTTTTTAGGAGATCAGTGTTGCTGAATAGCTGGATGTATGAGTGGTGTATGAGAATAGCATAGGATTTACAGAGAAATGGACCAGTGTTTGGGGTAGATCTGACCTGCTAAAGAAAGACAGATTATATTCCTCCAGGGAAGGTGCCGTTCTCCTCTCCAGTAATTTGACTCATAGTCTTAATAGTGATAGTGATTGAATAACTGGGGTCCAGTTCAGGAAGCAGACAAACTGGCTAATCTGAACGTCTGCTAGCTGCCTTGAGACATCACAAAGGTCACATAAACTGCAACACATACAATCTGAATCACCTTAATATCATATAAAGACCCAAACTAGCAAACACAAAACTCTCACTAAGGAGGTCATTTAGAAATAAAATTGATTGATGTCAAACTTGAAAATAACACAAAATTTAAGATGAACATTGTGTAAACAAGGGCTACTAAATATTAGATTGCTTTCATTCGTAGCACTAATTGTAAATTAAATGATTACAGATCATAGTTTAGATTGACTCTGTTTGACTGAAACCTGGCTTAAACCAGATTAATATATTAGTTTAAATGAGTCTACTCCACAAAGTTATTGTTATAAGCATAAGCCTCACCTAAAGGTTGAGGAGGAGGTGTTGCTACAATTTACAGTGATGTTTTTGGTGTTACTCAGAGGTAAGGATATAAGTTCAGTTCTTTTGAACTGATAATGCTTAATGTGACATTGTCAGATATAAATAAATAATCTCTGTCATTTTTTGTTCTTGCTACAGTATACAGACCACCAGAGACATATTTTGATTCCCTTACATAATTTTCTGATTTTCTGTCAGATCTAGTAGTTACTGTGGATAGAGCTTTAATCATGGGTGACTTCAACATTCACATAGATAAAGAAAATGATACACTGGGATTAGCAGTCATCGATATTCTCAACTCCATTGGGGGCAGACAAAATATGACATCAGGATCAACTAATCGCAATAATCATAGATATAATTCTGTAATATGGAATGGTCTACACCATGTTATCGATCAGGTAGAACTGTTCGTTTGACCACTAAAGATAGCTTCACTAATAAACTTCCAGATTTGTCTCAAATACTCAGTAAACCAAAGAATTTAAAACAAATTGATGTAATCACAGAAAATACAGATACAATCTTTGATTGATAGTGCTGCCATTCTTCGATTAAAGAAAATTAAATGTGGAACAATGTTCACACTAATGCGCAAGTTGAAAAAGTGGAAGAGTACAAAATTAGAGGTCTTTCGTGGTGCATGGAATGATGTCTCTAGCTACAGAAAGGCTCTAAAATCTGCCAGGTCTGCATATTTGAGCAAAATCATAGAACATAAACACAATAATCCTAAGTGATTATTCAGTACTGTGGATAAATTAGTAAATTAATTAGTAAGAAATAAAGCTTTGACTGAATCAGATATTCCATCGCAGCACAGTATTAATGACTTTATGACTTTCTTTACTGATAAAATTGAAATCATCAGACACAAAACTGGAATCATGCAACCATCTGCAATAGCACCTCTGAAGACAGTATCTCATATTATTCCCCAAGTGCAACTATTATTATTCCCCAAGTGCAATTATTCCTGTGCTGTCATAAGACAGGAAGAGCTAAACAAACTTATAGAAACATCAAAATCAACAACATAAATGCTAAATTCAATACCAACCAAGCTATTAAAAGAAGTGTTTCCTGTAATCTCAGAACCTCTTCTTAATATTATTAACTCCTCATTATCCATAGGGCATGTCCAAAGAACATTTAAGATAGCAGTTATTAAACCACGTATAAAGAAACCACAGCTTGATCCTGGAGATTTGGCTAATTATAGTCTGATCTCAAATCTCCCATTTATGTCGAAAATACTAGAAAATGAAGTGTCCTCCCAACTATATACATTTTTACAAAAAAATTGTATATATGAAGAATTTCAGTCAGGATTTAAGCACAATTATAGTGCAGAGACTTCAATTATCAGAGTTACAAATGACTAGCTTTTATCATCTGATCACGGCCACATTGCACTTCTAGTGCTTTTAGATCTTAGTGCTGCATTCAACACCATAGATCGTGAAATTCCCTTGCATATGTTTGAGAATTATATTGGCACTTGTGGACAGGCATTGGCTTGGTTTAGGTCCTATTTATCCGACCACTACCACTTTGGCTGTGTAAATGAGGAATTGTCAGATCAAACTAAAGTTAGTCACATTGGATTAAAGTGCTCGCTAAATTACAAATAAGCAAATTAGTAATAATATGCAGGTTTTACACATTTGAGTGTACAGTAAAAAATAGTAAAATAAAGTGTTTGTTGTGTTTTGACCCATGGACTACAGAATCCACTCTGTCCCTTCCTTGAAATTTAACCTTTTTCCATTAGCATCAGCCACAAGTGCCTTGAAAGTGAAGCACAGGTTTTCAATGGGAAGAACTCACCACACTGTCTCATACAAACCCAGCTTTAATATAAATTGTCTTTTTGTCCCATAAACACTGTGGCCCACATCTGCCCTGCATTTGAAATGCTGGCTGCAATTTTTTTGGTAAGCAGATGTGTTCCTCTATAAACACTGTAAAATTTGAACTGGTCTTGGGCAGACCTGGCAGGACCAGGGTAGTAATATCTGCCTCTTCCACACATTTTTTGTTTTTACTTATTTACCTTAACATTCCAAATCTCATTCTATAAGTATAGAAGTGTAGGTATAAGCTGTATATATATTGGTATGATAAAAAATAAGTTAGAATACAGTATGTACAGGCAGGTCCAAATGTTTGAGGCCACTTTGAAAATCTGTGATTTTTTTATTTTTTTATTTCATTTGAAACCTGGAAATAAAGAGTAGGTTTTAGGATTTTACCATTTTTAAACAAAGAAAGGTTATGACGTAAAGTGAAAAATAAATATTTAACATTCTTCTCTTTTTCTTGGTCACTAATCAAGAAGAAGAATCTTTACAAGGATCTTTAAAGGATTTCCCATTAAAATTTTAGTTTTAACCAAAGCTACCAGTTAACAGGGTACCACCAGTTGGTGACAGAACTGATCAGGACACAAAATGAATATGAAATTGAAATGCTCTCAGGTAATAAAAGCTCATACTCATATTATTTTTTCATATGATTTTTTTCAAATGATCTCCATAAAAACAATCCACCCACTGGGTAAAAAAAAAAACCATGTCTGCTTCTTTAAGTAAATGTATTCTCTTTTCACAAAAGGCTGGGCCTATCTATCACCCATATTACTTCTGCTGACATCCAGGGTCTGCCAGCTGTTTTCACTTTTCCTTAAAAGTAGACTATTTAATGCTTAAGCACACTGCACTCTCCTGTGATCTCCTAAATAACTGATGGATACCATCCAAGTCATCCTGTAGGGCCTTTTGAGCTGTGGAAACAAGGCAGTATGTCTCACAGCTGAGGCCAATCACAGCAGCACACTCTCAGCTATGAGTATTTATCTTAGAAGATATGGTGTGGAGCATTAGAATCTTCAAACAAAAGCCACCTTATGACTTAAAGCTTTGGGCAAAAAGAAACAATTATCCAGACTAACTTGGAATGCTCATTAACTGTGTTTGAAAAACAGGTGCATGATAAGATTTGGGTTTGAATCTTAAAGGAATAGTTCATCTAAAATTAAAATCCATCATTTACTCAGTCTTGTTCACTTATTCGCATATTCACACTAACCAAATAAACTAACTGGCTACAAGACATGAGAATTTGGTGTATAGTTTAGTATATATAGAATAGTTTTGCATAAAGGTCATTGGTAAAGTCTACATTCTCCTTGACTGATTCCCTGAGGCTAGAGCAAGACTGCTCTGCATTTGTGGTTTTTGGGGACATGCATTGCACATATTGACAGTAGATGAAATTCATTCCAGAGGAGAATTCGGCACGCCAGGTCCAGCATCGGGTGTGATTGCACTCCTCCTTGGCAATTTAAGTATGCTGCCATCAAACCCAAAATCTGCTAGAGCTGTTGCAGTGGCAGGGCTACCCCCGGCTTGAAACTCGTCAAGCAATAGAGGATAGATTTAAAAAAATGTTTTATCCCATTTTCTCCCAATTTGGAATGCCCAATTCCCACTACTTAGTACGTCCTCGTGGTGGCGCAGTGTTGTCCGTTCAGATCTCAATGTGATAGCCCAGCACGTCTGTTTGTAAAGCTCTCAGAGACAGAAAAACTGCAGGCAGTACTAAGTGATATATGTACCACAAAGTTTGTGCCGCTGTCCAGGTGCCAAAAGCCAGATGACCATCACACAGAGCTCCCAGCCTGTTTTGGACACATCCGTTGTGACAACTTTGCATTTGGCCACTTGGCCAAGCACAACACACTTGTGATAGAATGCAGGTGTTCTCCACATAGCTAGCATGGCTAAGCAACAATGCATTGACACAACGTGCAATAAGCCCAGAGTGCTGCCATCAAACCCAAAATCCGCTAGAACTGTTGCTTGAAACTTGTCAAGCAATGGAGGATAGATTTAAAAAAAATTTTTTATCCCATTTTCTCCCAATTTGGAATGCCCAATTCCCACTACTTAGTAGGTCCTCGTGGTGGCGCAGTTACTCACCTCAATCCGGGTGGCGGAGGACAAATGTCATTTGCCTCCACTTCTGAGACCATCAATCCGTGTATCTTATCACGTGGCTCACTGTGCATGAAACCTCGGAGACTCACAGCACGTGGAGGCTCATGTTACTCTCCACGATCCACACACAACTTACCACGCAACCCATTGAGAGCGGGAACTACTAATCGCGACCACGAGGAGGTTACCCCATGTGACTCTACCCTCCCTAGCAACCAGGCCAATTTGGTTGCTTGGGAGACCTGCCTGGAATCACTCAGCATGCCCTGGATTTGAACTTGTGACTCCAGGGGTGGTAGTCAGCATCAATACTCGCTGAGCTACCCAGGCCCCTACAGAGGATAGATTGAGTGCATTCAACGCTTAGACATGCTGATGTCTTCATTCTTAAGAAAGAAACTTGCCAACTGGGCACCAGCACACTTTTAACCCAATTGACTTGAATTGGCCCAAATGCTCCAGTTGTGTAAGCAGCAGATCCCTGTGTTTTCACACTTGCTCCTCGGATTGTGCAAAGCAACCAATCTTCGAGATAACTCAATACATGGACACCTCTCAGCCAGGTACAAGCTATAGACCAGGACTTTCAACTGGAATGCAGTCCCCTCAAATGCAAATTTCAAGAATGGACTGTAACAAGGGGCTCTCGGCACATGACAGTATACGTCTTTCAGATCGATTGACACAAACCAGTCCAATATTTGTTTCAGTCCTCCATTACGAGTGCTGTGATTGACTTGGCGAGGCCCATGCTGATGCAGCACCCATTGAGAGTGACTGCATTTATTGTGGGTGCATGAAACTCGAAACACTTTCTCTCAGCTCACTTTTGTTCTAAAAGCCAAACCCGCTCCCCTCCCGCTATACTCTTTCTGCAGCTCCCGTTGGACTGCATGAGGGAGCTGCGTGAGAGCAGGATACAGAGCACAGAGATTTGAGGATGATTTGTTGCAGGCTCTGTGTCTCTCCTCTTCTCCATCTAAAAGCGCCTTCATGTGTCCAATACAGCCAGGATGATCTGCACCAGCAGCTAAACAGCTAAACATATAATCATGTATTGACCTGTTTCATGTGACCTCACTGTATGACCAGGCAAGTTGAAATGGAAAATACTGGATATTTTTAAAATAAAGTATAAATACAATTAACTTTAAAATTAAGCACACACCAAAATAAATTTTAAATGTATGACAACATAAATAAACAACAATAATACAGGTGAAACTCGATAAATTAGAATATCATGCAAAAGTTCATTAATTTCAGTAATTCAACTTAAAAGGTGAAACTAATATATTATATAGACTCATTACAAGCAAAGTAAGATATTTCAAGCCTTTATTTGATATAATTTTTATGATTATGGCTTACAGCTTATGAAAACCCCAAATTCAGAATCTCAGAAAATTAGAATATTACATGAAATCAATAAAAAAAAAGGATTTTAAATACAGAAATGTCGGCCCTCTGAAAAGTATAATCATGCATATGTACTCAGTACTTGGTTTGGGCCCCTTTTGCATTAATTACTGCCTCAATGCGGCATGGCATGGATGCTATCAGCCTATGGCACTGCTGAGGTGTTATGGAAGACCAAGATGCTTCAATAGCGGCCTTCAGCTCTTCTGCATTGTTTGGTCTCATGTCTCTCATCTTTCTCTTGGCAATGCCCCATAGATTCTCTATGGGGTTCAGGTCAAGCGAGTTTGCTGGCCAATCAAGCACAGTAATACCATGGTCATTGAACCAGGTTTTGGTACTTTTGGCAGTGTGGGCAGGTGCCAAGTCCTGCTGGAAAATGAAGTCAGCATCTCCATAAAGCTTGTCTGCTGAAGGAAGCATGAAGTGCTCTAAAATGTCCCGGTAGATGGCTGCGTTGACTCTGGACTTAATAAAGCACAGTGGATCAACACCAGCCGATGACATGGCTCCCCAAACCAACACAGACTGTGGAAACTTCACACTGGACTTCAAGCATCTTGGATTGTGTGCCTCTCCATTCTTCCTCCAGACTCTGGGACCTTGGTTTCCAAATGAGATGCAAAATTTGCTCTCATCAGAAAAGAGGACTTTGGACCACTGAGCAACAGACCAGTTCTTTTTTCTTTAGCCCAGGTAAGACGCTTCTGACGTTGTTTGTTGTTCAGGAGCGGCTTGACGAGGAATACGACATTTGAAGCCTCAGTCCACTCCTTGTAAAGCTCCCCCACACATTTGAATGGCCTATTCCTGACAATCCTCTCCAGGCTACGGTCATCCCTGCTGCTTGTGCACCTTTTTCTTCCACACTTTTCCCTTCCACTTAACTTTCTATTAATGTGCTTTGATACAGCACTTTGAGAACATCCAACTTCTTTTGCAATTACCTTTTGAGGCTTTCCCTCCTTGTGGAGGGTGTCAATGATGGTTTTCTGCACAACTGTCAGGTCAGCAGTCTTCCCCATGATTGTGAATTCAACTGAACCAGACTGAGAGACCATTTAAAGGCTCAGGAACCCTTTGCAGGTGTTTAGCTGATTAGAGTGTGACACTTTGAGCCTACAATACTGAACCTTTTCACAATATTCTAATTTTCTGAGATTCTGAATTTGGGGTTTTCATAAGCTGTAAGCCATAATCATCAAAATTATATCAAATAAAGGCTTGAAATATCTTACTTTGCTTGTAATGAGTCTATATAATATATTAGTTTCACCTTTTAAGTTGAATTACTGAAATTAATGAACTTTTGCACGATATTCTAATTTTTCGAGTTTCACCTGTAGTTAAACTTCAGGCACACTTGCATAGAGTGTTCGCCTCATTTACATTCTGTGTATACTTCATGGGCTAAAACTGCTCTTATAGTCATACAGACAGTATCATCATAGACATTCTGTAATATTGTGACCAAATCACAAAAGAAAACAACATGAAAATATTTGTTGTTTCTGAACGAGAGATGTTTACAGTCACACATAAAAGACTTGCAGGTATATAGAGATTGATCATGGATCAACTCTATTTAAATGTCGGTGAAAGTAAAATTTGGCAATATTTGTGATGACTTCAGGCTCTTATACACATTTCCTGGGACTTGGCATCTATCAAAAGCAATTTTTTTTAAATGTTTTTCTTGATATTGTTTCATTGTTTTTCCATTCACTGCCATTGCTTCCTCCACTGATAGTCCACAATGAAACAATTAGATTACTCCTTAAAGGGGAATACTATGCCCCTATATTTTGTTGTAAATGGATTAATATAGAATTCTTCCTATGTAAGGTATCATGTGTGAATATTTTGGCCATTTTACAATGGCTTCAGTCACTGCTTATTCTGTCAGAACTGAGACTCCAAACTATGTTTTATAGAGGTTAAGGAGTGGCAGAGGCTGCAATCACTTGACATTCTTACTTGCTCTCTCAAAAGCCACCTAGTATTTGACCCTACTCACTGAAACAACACGAGTGAATAATCTGTCCTCCTGAGGAACAGAGGAAATCAAAAACCTGCTTTAAAATGTATATGTCTGCTCAACAATGGATCAAACAATGGAATCAATGTTTGAGCATAATCGCAGAAGATATTTATCAGTATCTCGTAGACCATCCTGAAATCATGATCAAAAAGGACAACTGAATCTAAATTTAGGTCAACAAAGGTGATTTAATGGTGGTGTAATATTATTGCTTGTATCCTATTGCATTCAGTCATCGCACAAAATCAAACAAAAAAATGTCTCAGTCCCCAGGTGCTGCATCCTTGGCATGGTTCCCTTATCGTGTGATCTGATGAGGCTTTATATCACAAACTCATCATAGCATTTTCTTGGCAGACTGCAGCACTGTTTCTGCATGACTTTATTTGAGAGGGCTGGTAAAGAGTATTGGTAGAGCAGACACTGCTGTACCCTCTTAAGTTGTTTCTCAAATTCTCATCTGAAAAGGTATCAGCAGTCAAGATGGCTCTCACTGAGAGGGCTATAACCCACTCTAGCCCACTAGGACTTATGAGCAGGATGCCTTTTCTCACATTTCCCAAAGAAAACAAAAGCAGATCGGTTAGGATTTGCATGGAAAAGAAACTCTGTTTATGATAGTTTACTTCAACAAGTGGGAAGTAAAGGTCCCGGTATACGCACGGCAAAGCTCTTCTTCGTTCTTCGTTCAGAGCCAAAAAGAAGCTTGAAATTCAGACACCGACCACACCAATGGAGGAGGTGTTTAGGGGAGCATTTAAATATGAGGATTCATGAAAAACCTTAACTAATATGACATTAAAAAGTGTTATAAATTACTTCATGCCTCAATCTATGAGTATAATTCACATGCGATCAGTCAAAGAAGCTTTTTTAACCACCTGATGATGATTTAAATTAATATAGTATATGCAGAAGATAATGTGTAATTTGTTGTGTTTACTTTCTGCGTTCATGCCGCTAACACGCTATATGTGGCCATAGTATGCGCCTGTTAAACTCTATTATTTTAATTTATGATGACATGGATACTACTGCAAAGATGGGTCTATAAAAGGGTGTTAATGGGCAGATAACAGACACATTAATGATGATTTGGGCAGATGTGTGAATCATTAATAATTAGACATAAAAATCACATGACATGTTCTTGGAAAATTTCTCAACGTGAATGATCGTACAGATGTAGGAAAGTTTTCACTAGCTCGCTAATGACTCCTGTGTTCATGTTAACTGATCTTTATGTAGGTGGAGCTAAAGGTCACACCTAATGGTGACATGGACCAAGGGTAGTAAGGCGTTTTGCAGCCCGTAAAGTTTTCCTATAAATTTGCACTGGCAAGGTGTTACAAACAAAAACACAAACTCAAAATCACCTTAGTTTTGGCAGAACTGTACAGGACCAGCCTGATGGCACTGTGAATTTGGTGACAACAGGTCGAAATTTCTGCTGCTGAAAACAGTTTGTGCTTACTGAAACTTTAATCACTTTCCCTAGTGGCCGAAGACAGAAGTGTTGTTGAAAATATGAGCATGTGTGAGCCTGGTTAACAAGTGAAATGTCCACAGAGTAGTGCCAAAAGCAAGTAGAATTTCTAGTTGTAAATGATGTAATACAGTCAACAGGTATGCATATTTTATTAACTCTATCCCCTAATCCAAACTTCAACCCTAAACCTAACCATCAGTGGAGAAAAAAAAATTATTTTAAAGGGACAATGCCAAACTTTTATTCTACAGCAATGGTTTAGTATTTTTCCAAAATCTGTAAACCAAGACAAAAATGATGAATTCTAAGTCCTACAGCTTTCAAGGCACGTCCACCAAACATGGTAAAGACTTTCAAACTGTTCTGACTTTTTCAAACTGATCAAACTTTTTCCATAGCAGACAATCAAAAATCCATGGGGTCCACACAGCCATTGACCAGGAAAAAAAAATGGCACTCCATGTCAAAAAGGTTGCCGACCCCTGGTTTAGGGTAAAACATTTTTTTTACTATTCCTTTTAGTGCCGCTAGAGCCACAAAATCAGACAATTCACCTTTAACCTTCCAAAGCGGCTTTACAGAAAATCAGCTGTGATATCTTTAAAGTCTCAAAAACATAAATAACCAACACTCCTGGAAACATAATAAACAATTTGTTAAAAAAGAAATCTGACTTTCTATAGCTTGCTATTATTTCAAATTTCACAACTTAGTCCTGCTGTCCACAGATGTTTCCATACATTTTTAGGAATTTAGTTTTTTTATTTGCTCAAAAAAAAAGAAAAATCTTTTTTTTTCTTTGTTTTTTGTTGTTGTTGTTGTTGTTGTTGTTGTTTTTTTTTGCATGTTTATTAGCTGCTACTAGTTACAAATCAAAAAGGTAAATGGAAAATGCACACAGCAGTCACACTCTGGTATCAGGGTGCTACATATTTTGACTAATATGATTATGTTTCCAGCTACAAATACTGTATAAATGTAGGACTCTCAGCACCCCTTAACACATTGCACCACGTCTACATCGATTCTACAAATATTAATATTATTTTTATTTTTTTGCATTTTCTGTGATGATTTGGTGAAACCAAATGTTTTTTTTAATAAGCCGTTCACTGGTGCAACCTATTATTCACAGTCTACTGCCATGCAAAATCACAAAGATTGACAATATACTGATTGGAATCAGAAGATGACGTGCTTTATTATATCGCATTTTCATTCCACTTTGGCTCCATAAAGTTTATGGATCGACTGTCTTGTGAAATTCTCAATATGGTTCACCAAACCAGGGTTAGGTATCATATACCCTGCATCAAATGGCTGTCAGATTGAGGTTTTGTTCAAAAGTGGATGTAATTCACAGGGACGATATACCGCTGTTCTTTATGAAGGGACGTTCTCATAACCACCCAATCTTTATAGCGTGACAGTCCACTCCAATCTTAAGAATGGGCTCCTTCTCCCAAAAACCAGCTGTGTCTCTTTTGTTGAGGTTGAGCCTTTTTTCCGCCGCAGGGAATTTGGGAGAGAAATGCGGGATGCTCCCTCCCCTCTTGCCCTGATAGGCTTTGCAGGTTTGGGATTCAGGAGAGCGAGCGAGAGAGAGAGAGAGAGAGAGAGAGAGAGAGAGAGAGGGAGGGAGGGTGGGAGGGAGATGTTTGTTGTGTTAGGAAAGAGAGAGTGGGACAGAGTTTTTGGGACTGTGAATGTGATCAAGACACATGATAGGGGATGTAATGAAAGTGTCTTCCTTTTGCGATGCCTCGTTCTCACTCTCTCTTCCTGTATCTTTTTCTTACCTTTTGTCTCTTGCTTGTCACACCAGCTGTGTATCTCATGTCTCAATCCCTCCGTCTCATTCTCATTTCTCATTTCCTGTGTAAAAAAAAAAAAAGACCATGAAATAGGCCACAAAAGCACAATAAAATGATCATAAAATAAATCCATTTAACCTATACAATATTTTTATTCTTTTTAGGACCATCTCTGCCTTTAAATGTCAATCAACTCTTCTCTTCGGACCCCACACCCCCAGTTCCCACTCACCACTTCCTTCTGTTTCAGGTAAAAGACTATGGGATCAGAGAGGATGTGGATGTTATGTCACCAGTGGGCGGGGCTATTTATAGCCTTCTCTGATTACTGGAGGCAAGACACGGCAATGGCACAGCCAATCCCACAGTATATAAACCTGTCACACACCAGTTGATAGAGATTAATAGTTACTGCCGACATGCAGGACCATCACTAGATATTAAATGCTTAAAATTTAAATTGTGTAGATGGTCTGGCTACAATATCCTTTAAGCCATAAATGGAAGGTCAGTGCTCCTAAAATTGTATATTACTGACTTTTATGACCTGACCAATAAAAACACATTGACGTATTAATGTGGCGTTAATATAATAAGTATGTGCCCAAGCATTCCGTTTCCGTATGATCAAAGATAGTTTTATTCATGCAAGCCGAAAATAATTACGATTATTCTCATTGAACTCTAATAAAAAAGTTCATGTTATAATTACTTGAATCAGTTGTAAGCAAATTAAAGGCAACGTTCTGAAACATCAGCTTTTTTTAGTGAACAGAACACTTGAATAAAATTTGCCCCTGTGTACGTTCCAAAAGCCCTTTGGCTCATGATCTCACGCCACCATTAAGAACAATGTTTATCATAAGATTCCACCATGATCAAGGCCCAGCTTTCAGTTGCTTATTTCAGTTAGAAAACCTCTCCCCTCAATAATGGCTCATTAGATCCACATGTTTGATGAATATGGAGGACTGGAAAATGTCTTGATTTTAAAAGAATAATTCACCCCAAAATGTAAATATGAACCCATATGATGATTTACATTGGAACACAAAAATAGAATTTTGAAGAGCAGAGCTCTTTTCCATACAACAACCAGTGTTCAAAGTGACCATGTTCTGACGAGCTTCAAAAGGGCTAACCAGGCTATATAAAAGCACCACAAATAAGTCCACTTATGTGATAAATCCTTTAAGCAGCTTTCAACAATTAAGTTATTCTACAATTGAAGTTATTTATGTGAAACTTGTTCCATAAGCACAATATTTGAGAGATAATAATCAACATGAATCATTTGATTTGAGACTGAATCATGATTTAAATATCAGTCTGTTCATACCATGTTATCATATGTCTTCAGAAGACTAGGAATATAGCACACAAGTCATATGGACTACTTTTATGGTTATTTATATTGACTTTTTTGTCCTTTTTGGAGATTGATAGGTCATTATGAACTTTTGTTGTTTAAAATAGAGCTGTGTAAAGATTTTTGAAAAAAAGCAACAAACAAAAAAAACAACCTAGCATGGTTTGAAACGACATAAGGGTAAGTAAATAATGACAGAACTTTTATTTTTGGGTGAACTATTCCTTTAAATCACATTGCACCCATCATTAGCTGTCATTCTCACTTGCTTGGTCATTCATTCATGTTTTTCAGGCTCTTTCCTGAGTCAAAGGGAACAAAGATATGTATGATGGAATTGCAGCACTGAATGAAAACTCAATCTCTAGCTTTCACAGCCCCATCATCCCCCAAGGGGGTAAAGAGGTACTCCCATAGGCCTAGGTCCTACTGCCCTCTTTAAGTGCTTCTTAAGCTTCCTGCCATGGCCTAGCTTTGTTCTGCTGTTGTGAGAACAGGGGTTGCACACAGAGTGCAATGCCTGCGAGCATATGTTCTTCTAATTTGCTTTGATAACTGCCAGATGATGGGGCCAGGGGCCGCTCTGAGTCTGTGCCGGGAGGGCCAGGACGGGACTTGTCTGGAAAGAGGGACAGTGGGGAGTCTAGAGATCTGTTCTTGGAATGAGGTCCCACTTTCTCTTCCTGTGACATGGGGAACCTGCATCTGTTGAACTAACGTAACAAGGGAAAATAATTAAATGATGATACTATTAAAGGAATAGTTCACCAAAAATTTTGTCAAAGGATGATTTTATCAAAGAAGATTACTTACCCTCAAGTTGATCCAAAACGATCTAATGTATTTATCTTTCTTCTGTGAAACACAAAAATAGAATGTCTGAGTTGCTATTTTCCATACAAGGAAGGTGGATGATGATTTATGGGAGCTCCAAAAAAAAAAAAAAAAGACCAAAAAGGATCATAAAAGTATCATAAAATAACTTTCTATGAATTGTGCATCATCTGAATATTTATGATTGCTTTGTGTAAGGAAATTGACTGAAATTCTATATAACAAAATTCTGGAATCTTCTCTGCACTTGTGTTCAATTCAGGCCCTGTTTACATCTTGTATAAAGGAATAATTCTCTCAAAAATGAAAATTCTCTCATTATTTACTCACCTTCATGTCATCCCACATGTCTATGATAAAGTCCATACAATGCAAGTGAATGGTGACCAGATCTTTGAAGCTCCAAAGACAATAAATGCAGAATAGAAGTAATCCATAAGACTCCAGTGGTTGAATCCATATCTTCTGAAGTGATATGATAGTTGTGGGTGAGAAACAGATCAATACTTTAGTTATTTTTAACAGTCAAACTTCACTTTCACACTCTTCTTTTGTTTTTGGTAATTCGCATTCTTTGTGCATATCGCCACCTACTGGGCAGGTAGGAAATGTATACTAAAAAATGACTTAAATATTGATCTTTTTCTCACCCACACCTATCATATAGATTCTAAAGATTTATTTTTAACCACTGCAGTCATGTCGATTACTTTTATGCAGCCTTTATGTGCTTTTTGGACCTTCAAAAGTTTGGTACCCATTCACTTGCACTCACTGGACCAGCAGAGCTGAGAAAATCTTGATTTGTTTTCAGCAGAAGAAAGAAAGTCATACACATCTGGGATGGCAGGATGGTGAGTAAATGATAAAATCATTTTAATTATTTTTGTTTGATGTGTTCACAAGTGGACAGGTAAAACCCATCACTGTTTACACCTGTTCGTAATATATATATCTCATTTGAAATTTGTGTTCGAATTTGTGTTCTGGATGGCCAAAACCAAAGATATAACCAGCCTGCTCGCCGAGGGCGTCCCCCTGCGGCTAAACAACAGGTAGCTCCGCCTCAACCCGGGCCCAGCTCACAGCCCCAGCGTCGAGCACCTCGCAGGCGGCGTACGCCCACCGTCTCCAGCACCCACATTCTCAATAAAGAGCGATTTACTCACTCCCTGGGTCATCCAGCCAGTTCACACCATTCTCACAGCACCCCGGCCCCAAAACTGTACAGTCCCGGCTCCCCGGATGCAGTTCCCTCGTCTCCGGCCCCACGACTGCTCAGTCCCCATCGCTGACGATTTCCGAAGATGCCTTTCTAGGACCTCTTCCTCAGTCTCTAACCCGCCCCCTGCTGGGTGCGCGGAGCAAGGTAAGTGCTTTGAGTCTTTTCTCAGCACCCAAGCCTCGGGACACTCTTCTGTCTCCCTACACGCTATTACATGCTTCCCCCCCGCCGTGAAGCCCCGCCTGGTATGTCAAAAGTGATCGTCCATTAGTGCCCCTCACGCGGAGTTTGGATGCGTGGCTTTCACTTCCCAATCCATCGCACGGGCTGGCCAGGACCATCCGACTCGGCTACGCGAATCAGTTTGCCCGGCTCCCGCTTCTATGCACGGCGAGAAAGCCAGCACCTTACGAGCAGAGATCACGACCCTGATCCTCAAGGATGCGATAGAGCCCGTCCCTCCAGCCAAGATGGAGAAGGGTTTCTACAGCCCTTACTTCATCGTAACCCCCAAAAAAGTGGCAGGTTACGACCAATCTTGGATCTGCGTCTTCTCAACCGTGCCTTCCACAGACTCCCGTTCAAAAAAAATCTCTTTGCCTCCCAAGACAACTCCCACTGCCCGCTCTGGTACTCCCTGACAGGAGCTCCTCTCGGGACAGATGTGCTGGCACACAGCTGGCCCCAGGGGCTGCGCAAGTACACATTTCCCCCAGTGAGCCCTTTTGCTGTGCAAGATCAGGAAGGACGAGGAACAGGTCATCCTGGTGGCTCCTTACTGGCCCACCCAGGCCTGGTTCTCAGATCTTACTCTCCTCGCGACAGCACCTCCCTGGAAAATTCCCCTGAGGATGGACCTTCTTTCTCAGAGACGGGGCACCCTCTGGCACCCGCACCCAGACCTCTGGAACTTCCACGTCTGGCCCCTGGATGGGATGCGGAAGATCTAGTGGATCTACCACCTGCAGTCGTAGACACGATCAACCAAGCCAGAGCTCCCTCCACCAGGCAACTTTACGGCCTAAAGTGCCGCTTGTTCGCAAATTGGTGTTCTTCTTGAGCCAAAGACTTGCAGAGGTGATCAGTTCGGTCAGTGATTTCATTCCTGCAGGAGAGGCTGTCCCCCTCCACCTTGAAGGTGTATGTAGCTGCTATCACAGCCCACCATGATGCAGTAGATGGCAAGTCCCTAGGTAAGGACGACTTGATTATCAGGTTCCTGAAAGGCGCCCGGAGACTGAACCCTCCCCGGCCTAGCCTGTTTCCTTCCTGGGATCTCTCTGTGGTCCTCTTGGGCCTTCAGAGACCCCAACTTCGAGCCGCTTGATTCAGTTGAGCTCAAGGCCATCTCCCTGAAGATGGCCCTCCTGATCGCGTTAGCCTTCTTCAAGAGGACTGGGGACCTGCATGCGTTCTTTGTCAGTGACACCAGCCTGGAGTTCGGTACGGCACATTCTCACGTTATCCTGAGGCAGTGACCGGGCTACTTGCCCAAGGTTCCTACGACCCCCTTCAGGTACTGGGATTTCTCCCATGCTGGTCATGTAGCACCTGTTCCCCTACTCAGGGGTGCGAGGAACATAAGGTCTGAATGTGACACTTCTTTGGGGGCGTTGGGGAGGGCTACGTGCAGCCGACACAGTTGCCTGTCTCGGAAGTTCACGTAACACGGTCAGTGCGTGGCGTTTTTATATGGGACCCCTTGTGTCACTTCATTCGACACAATGTCGAGTGAGTGACAGAAGGGGAACGTCATGGTTACTGTTGTAACCTCCGTTCCCCGAGGTAAGGAACAAGACGTTGTGTCCCTCCTGCCACAGCACCTAGACCTACCACTGTAAACGGCCGTACCTTATTTTCGGCTCCTCAGTGCAAAATCCTAACTGGCACTCTCTGCCCTGCTTTCCTTAATACCTGTATGTACGGGGCAGAGCATGCAAATTCTGTCTGCCAACTTGACATTGGCCTTTTCTCAGGTTCAGAGGTACATTTGGCATCCCAGGATGACCCTTGTGTCACTTCATTCGACACAATGTCTCGTTCCTTCCCTCGGGGAACAGAGGTTATAATAGTAACCATGACGTTTCTCCTACACAATGACCCATTATGGAGCCATAATTCATGTATTCTACATAAATAATATATTAGAAATAAGCATAACTCTATAATATAATACAAATGTATTAAATTAATTAAAAGTCAGTAACTGTAATCTGATTACAAGAATTTAAAATGTAATGCATTACACTAGTTTTTTGACTAAAAGTAATGATATGACAGTAACTAATTACTTTGTAATTACATTACACCCAACAATACCACCTACCAGCATCATGGTGGCAAGTTTTGCACAGACAATCGTCTCGTTTTCATCAGGAAATGTAAAAATCTAGTTTCCTTTTGGACATTTTTATTAAAGTATTTTTTTTTTTTCAGCCAAATTTAGTCGTTGACTAATTTCTAATGCAATGACTTTGATATCTTTAAACCTGTAAATTTGTAATAAAATGTGACAATATTCATCTAAGCAACATTTGGCTCAGTTATGCAATTAATATTGAAAGGTCAATCCAATTACTTATACCCATGTGCTGAGCACCTATGACATACAATGACAAAAAGAGTTCCTTTTCTGTGTTATAGTTTCAGTAGGCTACAGTGGTCTTGAAACTGTTTCTCACTTGTCCAATTTATTCTTCTGTGGATTTTGAATCTGCACGCTTAGTCACTCCACTCTGCATAGATGTTTATTTTATATGCAGTACCATTACTCTATACACTAATGGTTTCATTTGTAATGCAGGTAGATGGAGGTGGTGATGGGCTTTTTTTTTTTTTTGAGAGCTCTGTGGAGAAGTAGAGGTGCTTCTGAGTGTGCCCATAACTAATCATGCTGAGCTCATGCATCTCTGCACTCTTGCAGCTGTCTGGGCAATTAGGTCCTGTGCACCCTCAAACACACATACAGAGACCGGAGATGATATGGCAAATTTCAGCAATCAGTGACAACCCCCCACTATGTAATTTAGTGCTAATGTCTATTTCAGAAGTTAGTCAATCCAACACACTGTGGAAGGCAAGATCATGCAGCCCAGAGATGTGAAACAGCAGATGAGCGCTGTGTTTGAAGTCTATTTCTTCATTATAAGGAAAGACGAAAAAAAACAACTATCTTCATAGTACAAAGTCTATTTTGTACATAAACGCACGTGCGTGCGCACGCGCACACACGCACACACACACTGTATATAGGTATTTACACATTAACATAAAAATCAAATTAAGTAATTTGATTTGTTTAGCGCTTTTCACAATACAAATCGTATCAAAGCAGCTGAACAGAAAATCATACTGTAGTGTCTATAATGTCTTAAGTGCCAGTTTAATTGAAAAACTTTTAAAAACATGGCTTAATGTTTTTGCCTTTAGGTCCTCAGTGAGCAAGCCAAGGCGACCATGACAAGGAATAAAAAGTCCATAAGAAAGGTGACTGGACTAATTGTATCTTCATATCAACTTGCACTGATTCATTTGCAAATGCTTTGGACAGCTGTCTGGCCGTTTAACCCAGCTAGTCTATCCCTAATCTATAATCTATCTAGTGTGTATTGTTTATTTCTCCTTTATTCATTACTGATTTAATTACTAAATGTTCCCTGTCCCTCCTTCAAGAGGGCAACATCCTGCTGCCTGGCCATTGTTGTAATTAAGAAGTAGGCTAAATTAAGTGACTTTGTTTAAATAAAAATATTAATATGTAAATTACAGTAAATAATTGTTGTGTGCACAAGAAGTAGCTAGACATGATTTATTGCCTATAGAGTTTCCACAGAAATGACCCTACAGATGCACCTCCTGTCCATGTGATCATTTGAGCCCATGACCAGGAAGCAATTAGTTAGGGCTGGGAAGTCTGGACTGCAGGTCACCCCGACAGATATTTCCACTTGAACCCTCTCTCAGGATTGAAAAGCTGTAGGTTATGTAAAGTGAAGTGTCCTTTGGGTGGAGGAACACAAAAGATACTATAAATATCACCCACACATCTCATATACAACAGAAGGAAATCACTTAAAAGCGCTATGTGACATTGAAACTGAAGTTGAACCAGAAATGTCCTTCTGGAAAAAACAACACAAAACAAAACAGAGACTCTCAAGAGTTTGATCCTTTGTTCCTGCAGGGATATATATATATATATATATGTGTGTGTATGTGTATGTGTGTGTGTGTGTGTGTGTGTGTGTATTTATATTAACACAGTAGCCAGTAAATCTTTTGATTGTCTTGAAGACAGAAAAAGGATTGGAATATAAAATATTTCAGAAAAAGAGGTAATGGTGTTAAAAACAAATGTTAAGATGAATCCTGGAGAAAAGAGGCACCATTTGTAATTAGACATCAGAAGTAAAAACATGGTTTATAACAGGACTGAATATAGCTGTCAGCACGGTGATAAAACAGTGAAACATTTCCCTTCTGTTCGGCTCTCACAGGACTTCACTCAGCACTGATCCAGTGGTGGTCAGACAGTAGTGAACCAGGATATTGGAATAAACAGCAAAGGCAGCCAGATCCAGGTCATTAAAGGCTCCACAGTTTTACTGTTCCTTATTGGGTAAACACTGTATGATGAAAGGAAATAATGATGACAAAGCTCTTTATTGTATGGTACTGTTTTTGAAGTGTCTTACTTGTTATCTTCCCAAATATTGACCAACCTGCAAGATAGTTGGCAGAATCTGCAGCTGTATTTGACATATACTATAATAGATATGTGCATATTCAGAGGGTAATTCAGGGTAATAAAGTCTAGTGGGGGTTAAAAGTACAAAGTGCATGAAGCAGCTTTTATATGTTCTTGAAGTTATCTTGTAATACATACAGTATTATCTTTACTTGTCTGGTTTTTGTTTTGGAATTATAACAAGTGATGGTGAGGGTCAGTGGGGTTGATTTAATGTCTTAATTATCACATAATGCCTAGAAACAGCATAAAATGGCTTGACCAGCAACCACCACGTTATCCTCTCTGCAACATGGTCATATGTTCTCTTTAATGCTTATTAATCATGAAAGTCATTATATCACACTTGATTAATTGGTGATATGTGAGATGCTTGTGTTTGTTTGGCATTTTGTTAGCAGTTTATACTGGTTACATATCATTTCCACTTGAGCCACATTGAAAGAACAGTTTAGCCATACTGCTCTCTGAACAACATCAACAACAGTTAAGATGACACAAACATCTCTTTAGATGTTAAGGGGATACAGGAGTGTGTTTAGCCCTGTCAAATGGGTTACTTCCTCCTCATTAGTTGAGAGTGGTGGTGGTGGTGTAGTGGGCTAAAGCACTAAACTGTTAAGTAGAAGGTTGTCAGTTCGATCCCCACATCCACCACCATTGTGTCCTTGAGCAAGACACTTAACTCCAAGTTTCTCCGGGGGGACTGTCCCTGTAATAAGTGCTCTGTAAGTTGCTTTGGATAAAAGCGTCTGCTAAATGCATAAATGTAATGTAAAATGTAGTTCTTGAGGAAATGATACATATTTTTGCAAGGACTTTTCTGTTTCTTTTAATGTGATATGCCACGCAGTGCAGTGTTTGAACCTTACTTTTCTCTTTCTTCTACTTTCCTCTTATCTCGTACAGTATTATTATAGTTAATGAAAACCTAAATCATTTTCATTAACTAAATAACAATAAAAACTGAAATTATTGGAAAAAACTGAAACTTTATACTTTTTTCATAATTCCAAAACTAACTAAAATAAAATAAATATGATCTTGAATTAATTTTGGTTTTAGTTTTTGATATACGACAGTGAATATGGGCAAAGTGGGACACTTTTGGAAAGTCTACATTTCTTGACACTTTGAATTATGATCCAAACATTCACATTATACCTTTAAAGAAAGCTTATGACTTCTACACTCTACACAACTTTCAAAGATGTCGGATCGTTGTACCATTCATATTACACAACTGTCTGTCTTGTTATTGAAGTCGTAGAGTTTTCAAATTACATGATGAATTGGTGACAGGGGTGAACACATTACAAAACATTTCACTATTGACGAATCGCCGACGACTCTGCCTGGACTCCAAATTACGTTTCACAACAGAGTAAACGCGAGAAGTGATGCGAGATACGAAAACAAATGCATGATAATATGTTATACAGTTCAGAATGTGATGTGTATGTTTTTAATCACCTAATGACATCACATATTTTATTGGTGACAATATGAAAAGTACCTTCTACTGAAAAGTCTACCTATTTACTAACCCCACTGTCCAAAAGAATTGGCAATTTCTCTCCAACTCTTCTCTTTCTCCACACGGTTGTGGTACAGTTCAGATGAAACAATGTTCCACTCGTTTTTCCTCCATTTCTTCGGCCCAATGAGACTTTCTTGATACCGCAGCCATGCTAGTTGATGTTCTGTTGCAGGTACATCAGGACTACTCCCACTGAAACTTCCCGTGCCCCGTTTCTTGCTCTCTCATTGGCTGTAGGTCAATGCTGCTGTTGTATTCATTCAAATCATATTTCACATTGCACGATTTGGAATCGCAGACAGGTCCAGATATTTAACATTCTAGATATTGCGCTGACATTTGCGATGCGTCTGCAATTCTCTCAGATCTCGTCTTTGATAATTCATACATTGTGATCGTCGCTCACGGGAGCGAGCTCCGATTTGCCAACGATTTCAGGCTTTTGTCGGTGATCTCCACAAAACTGTCAACGAGAGAAAATCAAGCTTAAAATCGTGTAGTGTAAACTCGGCATTAGGATGTCTTCTGACTTAGTCAAAGGCAAAAAAGAAGAAATATTCAATACTGGGAAGTAGAACCTTTGAAGACCCTATTTTGGCCAAATCCCAGATTTTTTTAAGCAGTACTGGTAAAGTGGGATGGAGGAAAAAAAAATCCCAAGAAAATATCTACAAAGTATTTGGAATTAATTTTATATTTTCTTATACACTTTCACATCATAACATTAAGTTAACTTATCCATATTATAACCGTAACATGATTTTTCAAAAATTTCTGTAATTTCCTTTACCATTGCTTTTCCCACCAGTGGTCTTGATATGAGCTCTGCCACACATCCCAAAGTAAAATAATCAATTTAAAACCTCAAAAAGATCAAGGAATAGTTGACCCAAAAAGTTAAAGTCTAATCTCCTATTCACCCTCATCCCATACCAGATGTGTCTGACTTTCTTTCTTCTGCTGAACACAAGAGAAGATTTTAGAAGAATATCTCAGCTCTGTATGTTCATACAATACAAGTCAACAGGGTCCAAAACTTTGAATATCCAAAAAACACAAAGGCAGCATAAAAGTAATCCATACATGGTTTAATCCAAGTCTTTTGAAGTGATCTCATCTGTTTTGGGTGAGAACAGACCAACTTGTAACTCCCTTTTCAGTGTGCATCTTGCAATTACAGTCACCAGGAATGATCATAATTTCAAGCTCAATTACACTTACTAGTAGAGTTTGCAAAGTGCTAGATGGTGCTGGGAAATAATATCGAGTTTGAAATCACAATTGTCAAGGAGACTGTTGATGTCAAGATTTACTTAAAGAACTTAAATATTGATCTGTTTCTCACCCACACCTATCATATTGTTGCTTCTAAGGACATTAATTAAACCACTGAAGTCTTATAGATTACTTGTATGCCATATTTTTGGAGCTTCAAAGTTTTGGCCCCTGTTGACTTTAATTGTATGGACCTACAGAGCTGAGATATTCTTCTAAAAAAAATTTTTTGTATTCAGCAGAAGAAGGAACGTCATATACATCTGGGATGGCACGAGGGTGAGTAAATTTGAACTATCCCTTTAATTGTTTACTCCATATTAGTTTAGAAATTATTTATAATCATTTAAGGAAATATACATGGATATACAATGGGGATCAAGCTTAATTGTCCTTTACCCATATTCACCCTATATTATAAAATGTGCAACATTTACAATCCACATTAAACATGAAAATACCACCAGATAGAAGTAACACAAGACTGCCCTGAGAAATGTAATGATTTTAGACTTTTAAAATTTCAACAGTAAAAGTGCAGCTTTGGCAGCCATAAGAAATCCTACATACTAACGCCTTCTTATATTACAGATCAAAATATAACTATCATGCATCATAGTGAGCTTAATCTAATAAAATTTTTTTTTTTTTACAAAATGATATTACTTGGGTTCTTACCCCAGTCCTTTGCATTGTAAGTGCAATGCGATATCAGTTGAGCTACCACACAATTTCTGAACAAGCATCTAAATGTAGTTGCAAACATCAAAAATGTTTTGTCTTACAAGTCATGTGCTATTATAAAAGTGTTTTGGTCACATAAGTTAGCACTGTGTGAGAAACAGGGCGAAAAGAAAGTGTTTATGAACAAGTATCTACCGTTTTACTAGTTATTTGTGTAAATGTGTATAAAAGTAATTGTTGTTGTTGGATCTCAAGTGTTCAATTCACCAGGAAACTACTGTAATATGTATAACAAGCTATATAAAATAATTTCACAAAAATCTAGGTGTAGTAACATGATTCTGTGCCACAAGGTTGACTATAGTGCAAGGTTTCTATTATAGACCTGTACTAATGTATATTGTCAATTCTTATTTATTCACCACTGCTACAATCTGGATGCAAACCATGCATGCATATTCTGCAATGTGAATGAGATCCCCTGATTAACTGGTATCTACTGCCTGAGGCTGTAAGGACCAGATGGTACAGCCTTCATAGGATATACTGTTTGTCTACGCTCTGGCTTTGAAGTCTTACCGTACCAGTTCAATATGCCAATGATTTCTTAAGAGGGCAGGACAAGTTGGACTCCACAAATGAGAGAATCACTAAAGCAAGAACGCAGGCATGGGCAGTCATAAAAGACTACATTAGATGTAATGTTTTCACCATATGCTTTGGATTTGAGCCCTTGAGAAAATGGAAAATAATTACAATTTCAATCTTTAATCCATATGAAATGGATCTTATTGCATTAAAATTTTAATGACAGATTTAAGGCCAGTTGGACCATTATTAGACCAGCTACTCCAGACAAGATTCTTAGAAATATTAGTACTTTTTATACTATGTCTAAGTAAATGGAGCTTCCATTAGGCCAAAATGTCAGGAACATACAGAAGCTTCCGTTTGTGGAGTCTTGTAGGAGATTTATCATGAGATGAATAGGTTACCACAAATCTTTTTTTCCTAATCATTTCCTAATATGCTCCAATTCACTCAAACTGGAACAAAGAACAGTCCACTTAAGTTGCACTAATTGCTCTGGTAATGTTCCAGAATGGAAACAGAATGGCTATTACATCTGTTCCTTTTTCAAGTTCACTAAAACAAGTCACAGAGACGTTGAGAAGAGCCCATCAAACTTTGCCAAAAGTCAAAGAGTGCAGAAATGGGGCAACAACTTCAAAGGAGGCGGTTCATTGATGCAAAGGCAAGCAATATATGTAGACAGCAAAACCAGCTGGAGAAGATCTACAGTGAAACATCCAAAAGATGCATGTGCTTTAATTTGGGAATTGGCTAACTCTGTGTAGATCTCAACATGTTTGTTTAAATTCATATTTTAGGTGGATAAGGACTGACAATTTCAGGGCGTATTATAATAAAATATGTTAAATTGATTAAATCTGAATCTCAAGGTTCTCTTGATAGTTTGATACTATGCATTTTGTACTTGTACTAGCATTTCTATCAGCAGGATATCCCTAGTATTAACAAGAGTGCCACGGAAACTCATTGTTTGTCCATTGCTTTTGCAAAACTGGAGATTATATTGTTTTAACCTGCGTCATGTCCAGTATTTCATATGCTTTCTTGATCTCTTGTCCTTGAATGCTGGCTCTCGGCAGACCTGCCCTCTGTAATCACTATCAGTTATATAACATGTCATCACTCTTAATATAGTGTTCATAAAGGTGCACTTAATATTTTGTTTTTAGTAGGGCTGTGAAAATTAACATGCTAATTCATGTGACTAATTTTAAATGTTTAATTTGTAAAATTTTCTTAATCGTATTAACGCATATATAAATGTTCTCATTCGATTCTTACATATTATTTAGCTCCGTGTGAATTCTGAATAGGCAACTGAGACTTGTCCTCAACTGAGATGGTTGGAATAGGGCGGAACCTTTGCAATATGTTACACACACATTCAAAACACAACTCAAAAATACCATTAAAGCACAAAAACAAGTTGTCCATATGACTTGTGTGCTTTATTCCAAGACTTAGGTAGCCATATAATAATTTTTAGTAAAGGAGTCCCTGCAGTTACAAGTTCGAATCCTGGGTGTGCTGCATGACTCTAGCCATGTCTCCTGGGCAACCAAATTGGCCCGGTTGCTAGAGAGGGTAGAGTCACATGGGGTAACCTCCTCGTGGTCACGATTAGTGGTTCTCGCTCTCAGTGGGGCGTGTGGTAAGTTGTGGATCGCAGAGAGTAGCATGAGTCTCCACATGCTGTGAGTCTCTGCAGTGTCATGCACAGCGAGCCACGTGATGAGATGAACAGATTGACTGTCTCAGGAGGATAAGCAACTGAGACGTGTTCTCTGCCACCCGGATTGAGGTGTGTAACCGTGCCACCACGAGGACCTACTAAGTAGTGATAATTGGGCATTCCAAATTGAGAGAAAAGGGATACTTTTTTTTTTTTAAAGTACAGACCAAAATTTTGGCATAAATTAACCAAAATATTGACTAAATGTTCACTGATACACTCCACCTAGACTGAAACTCATCTATTCAGTAGATAGAATGTTCAGATTCAAAAATAGTGCATTGACTTAATGATACTTTTATGGTCCTTTTTAGTCTTTTCTTTAGGTTTACTGTCACAGTCACAGCCAAAATGATTTTGTGTTCCATTCAAAACAGTGGATAGGTTTGAAACAACATGAGGGTGAGTATGTGATAACAGAAAGTACATTTTTGGTTGAAACTTTACTTTAAAATACAAAAAACTTGAACTTTACTTAAATGTAAGCGCAGTGTAGTTCTAGCGGGAAGACAAGCAGCTGCACATCATCGCACCATTAGCTGGGTATTTCCCAGCCAATCACATGTAAGCCATTGCTTTTTAAGTCTGCTCACAATCTATCACATTGCTGTTTCAGTGTGCTAGCACGGCAACCTCCACCACCCCACCACCACCAGTTGAGTCCCGTCCTGCACGGGGGTAGGCTCCTCGCCCAGATCTCCGGCAGGACAAACAGATGGGGCCTATGCCAAAGAGAGACATTACTTTTCTATTTTATATTCATTAAAGAAATTTCATCTTAAATTTTACTCTAGCCTGCAGGTCTTCCTGATAGAATATCTTTTACTGTAGATGACCTTTGCTGTGATGTTGTATGAGCCCACTGGTTATGTCATTTACTGGTTCATTAGTGGGACACCCATTAAGTGCTCTCCTTTTAAGGATTGTGTGCATTTTTCACAACACAGCAAGACTGATCACACTGAACTCACTTGGCAATGAACCATAGGTTATTTGCCCTGGGGCGCATGCATGAAAGGAATGATTGCAGCCCATAGTCTAGCTAGCTCCACTAAAGACTTTTAACATTTCTTCAAATGTCACTCAGGTCCCGGGTTGGAAGGGAGAAAAAGTTAACAACAAAGCCATCAAGCTCTGTCCTCTTTGTTCAGATTTACCTCAATAAACGACAGCTATCCAATTGCTTAAGTTGACGTTACATTTCTGCACTCATCACTCCAAGAGAGATACTTGCTGACTGTCAATTCCAGTAAGATTAAGATGAAAAGAATTGCTTTGAACAAAATTACCACCCACCGACTGCTGCAATGGTCATTAATGATAACTCCAGCACCTGTGTCAACAGCCTCTGTGCCTGGACATAATGAGTGTCTTTAGTTCAGGCGGTTTTGTCAAGTCAAGTACAGCATGGCTGCAATTACCCACCATTGACGTTCATCTAACGGAACAGCCTACTCCCCTTCGAGTATTTTTGTTTTTCTCAAGGAGCGGTCAGTTTGGCAGGATTTGTAAAAATTTAATCCAGAACTTAATCCAATTACCACAATAAGAAATTAAAGTAATTACCTAAAGGTCACTTATGTGAATAAAGTCAAGAGAAAAGAAATATGATCTCAAGACATTTAATTATGCCCTCTGGATGCAAACAAAACATGTTTAAATGATGTTATGATTTATGTAGCTGTTATTATACAGAGGAAAAAATACATGAAATAAAGAAACATGGCCTCCTTAATAGAAAATACGATTTTTATTGGACTGACCTCGTACCTTGAGAGCACAGTCATGATGTGAGACAGGTGTTATTTGCGCATTGACAGCGAGTGACTCGTGAGTCACGAGAGAGAACCAGAAAAGATATTGAGCATGCATCTGAGGATCTGTGACCCTCTAAAGCAAGCAGCCCTCTATATGAATTTATGTCAGGAGGATGTTTTGTTTCTTTTATTATAAATAAAAACATTAAATCAATTTGGATATTGAATTATTAGTTAATAGGCCAAAGTAGACTAGGGCAAGTAAAAATGTATCAGTAAGCAAGCCAAAGTTAGCCGGCCAAACTAATTTAGCAGGTCAAAGCAGACAGGGGCAAGGAAAAACTTGTTCAGGGAATTTTGTAACATTACAAAATTGTTAAATTTTAATTGTGCAATTACAGTATGTGCCACTAGCATCACCAAACGAAAATAATGGCTGTTGTCAAACAGGTTTACTGAACACTCCTCCTGTCTGCCTTTGGCAAACTCACTCACTGCGAATCCCAAACTCACCCCAAACTCACTGGTTGAGCCAATGTTGCTCTGTTGGGCTGGTTAGGATGGAAAAAGAGCAATGTAGTGTCACGGAGCCACAGTGTTAAGGCCTATAATTTTCAGGTAAATCAACCTACAAATGTCTTTCTCATGTTGTTTCTGCATATTAAGCAGGGGTCTGAGAAAGTATTTTAACATAAAAAATGACACTCATCACTTCTACACAGCAAAATTTTTTGTGCCATTGAAAGTTTATATCTGACTGTTGCACTACTGCAATGAGCAAATATATAACATCATTTTTTTATGATTTCATTTTATATGCGCCTTTAGAGAATCTTCAACATTACCAAGTATATCCTGAATTTAACTACTGAACTTTTGCTGCACACAAAATGCTCTGTGTCCAAGTTTCGACATTTTCCCACTGAACCAATGGTGTACCTTCGATACAGTCTTTACACTTCCTCCCTGTGTTGTTTTAGGCCCCTCTCTCTTTCCGGTGCCCTCTGGGGTCCAGTAAATCACTGATTTTGGGGTAGATTCTGAATATTTTCTTATCACCCGCTTTCGTCTTGACCTAAGCTCTGTTTGGCTCTGTTGTATGCTAGCTTGTCTAAGTTGGCTGTCCTTGTGGTTAAACTGAATTAAAGATGAGGTAATTGGAGCTGCACAGTAGCACTGAGGCTGCTTTGCTTGGAGAAAATTAAGTCTTTGTGTACCATAAAAATCTAATTTTGTCTTGCCTCTAAATCTCAAATGCATCCCACCCACTTTGCCAAATGGGGGCCGTTGCACATCACATTGAAGGCACTGAAGGGATGTGTAAATTCTTTATTTATCGCCTTGAAAACACTTAACCTACTTTTTGACCCAGACTTGGTACAACATCCATCCCTGTGGAATTACATGCTGAGATTCAATGACAGAGTTACTGCAGAAAATTCACGTGGGTAGTAGTGTTTGGTTCAAGTCCACCTTAGTCGAGTCCGAGTCCAAAAGTGGCCAAGTCGGACTCAAGACCGAGTCCATAACAGGCCGTGTCCCAGTTGAGTCCAAGTCCATAAGGGGCCAAGTCAGACTTAAGAGCGAGTCCATAACAGGCCAAGTGCGAGTTGAGTCCAAATGAATCTGTTCATGAATCTGAATTCAAATTGTAACCGTAAACTCAACATCAATATTTTAAGCTTATTTTTACTTTTACAACTAAGAAAACACAATTGTCAACATAAATGTAACAAAAACACCTTTATATTTTATGATTAGTTTCCTGCTGAACAGACTTCAAAGTAGTTGCAGAATAAAAGCATGTGCTTTAGATGTATGAAGACAAAACTGTCCTTCAACACACTTTTTATTGTGTTCTGTTAATATTTCCCCTCCACTGAAACATAGACTAGAGAAAGTGAAAGTTGCAGTTATTATTGTTTTGAATTTTAATTTTGTTTTTATATTTCTACTTCATTTTCAATTAGTCAATTCAATTTAATTTTGTTTTATCTCAAATGATCCCTATCCCTATATATGGAGATCTGCTGACTGGTTTGGGAAAATAATGAGTCAACATAGTAGTAATTAGCATTCACTGAGAAGTTACATCTCATGACTTGACTGCAAATGCTACATCTCAAAACACTGGAAAACCCCACTGATAATATTAGGGCCACGTGGGGCAGTTCTGCGCACTGCTTGTGCAACTAAAACCCTGATGTGTTATCGTTACCGTGTGTTATCGTTTAAAAAAATATGAGGTATCATAAAAATTTATTTTGTACTACCCTGAAGAAGCTATTTGACAACAGATACGCTCATATATTCCACAAGACAAAAATAGTAATTGAATTTAAACAAATTATCCAGTTCAAAAGATTACATTCCCTAGGTTCTAAAAGGATTAGTTCACCCAAAAATGAAAATGCAGTCATTGTTATCTCATCCCTATGTTGTTATAACTCCATATGATTTCCTTTCTTTTTTTTTTTTAACACAAAGGGAGAAATTGTGAAAACAATATTGTGCTCAGTGATGTCACACAATGGCAGTTTATGGTGACCACCTCTTCAAGCTTCAAAAGAATGCAAAAGTATAATTCAGAATTTGAATTAATTATTTTATGAGACTCATGCCTTGTTTTGAAGGAATACGATATGGTTTGGTGAGAAACAAACTGAAATCTGATGTATTATTAAATTAAACTCTTCACCGACCGTTGATCTCCTGTGCACATTCATGACACAGACTGCAAGCGATCTTAAGAGCTACTGGTGTGGGAGGAAATACCCTCGTGCAACTCTTTCAGTGCCTTGGCTTGGTGGACTTGCAGGAGAGCCATTGCGTGCAGGACGGAGGCGGCTTGTCCAGCGGCACAGTAGGCTTTGTCTGTCAAGGACGATGTAAACCTACAGGCCCTGAAAGGGAGCTTCGGGTGCCCATGCCATGTGGCGGCGCATAGGTGCACCGCGAGCGCCTTATCCACTGGATCGCCGAGGAGCCCTTGGCCGTCTCATCATTGAGGGTAGTGAGGGCGGGGGAGCTGAAAGATCGGGACCTGGCAGTAAAAGGTGCCTCCCACGAACTTGTCAGCTCCTTGTACACTTCCGGGAAGAAAGGAACTGGGGCGTGGTTGTGAGCGGTGCTGTGGGCCCAGGAACCAATCATTGAGCCACGAGAGTTCAGTGGAGAGCAGAGGGTTCCACTCTAGCCCGACACTCGCGGCCACCCAGGAAAGCATGTCCATCATATCGGCATCGGCCTGAGCCGAACAAGAGGTCGAACTCGCCCTGAGATGAGCTGGCACACTAATTCGAGCATGCTGGGGAATTGGAGGTCCTCGGGGATTTACCTGGCGGAGGTGGTCCCATTGAGGTCCCCAAAGGTCGCCCCCAGTGCTAGCCACGCTGGCCTCATACCCATAGGTAGAAGGCAGGGAGCCGCTGGAGTGGCTAGCCACGACCGCAACGTGAAAAGAGAAAATCTGAATGAGTGGTTCGCATGCCAGCTCCTTTATACACATATGTTCAGGGGAGTGGAATGCAAATATCACTCGCCAATTCCCATCGGCCCATTGGCTCCCAAGAGTGACCCCTAGTGTCACTTTATTGACACAATGTCGAGTGAGTGACATATAGGGAACCAAATGCAGAGAGGGTCAATCCAACTAAATCCAACTAAAAAACAAGAAATAAACGTTAGCATGAGAGAAAACAAAAAGCACAACACACGAGAACGATCCGAAAAACACAACTCACACAAAAGGCTGCTTATAAAGGGGAAAGGAGATAGTGAGCAGGTCTTGCATTATTCATGCAGCAGCTGGTAATATGCTTTGCTGAGCAACACGTAATTTACGCCACACCTGCAACAACACGAACAAAGTCACACAAAACAAACAAAAGTAGAGAGAACTATTTATTTAATCTTTTATTTCTTTCATCACATTCCCAGTGGGTCAGAAGTTTACATACACTTTGTTAGTATTTGGTAGCATTGCCTTTAAATTGTATAACTTGGTTCAAAATGTTTTGGGTAGCCTTCCACAAGCTTCTCACAATAAGCTGCTGGAATTTTGTCCCATTCTTCCAGACAGAACTGGTGTAATTGAGTCAGGTTTGAAGGTCTCCTTGCTCACACATGCTTTTTCAGATTGAGGTCAGGGATTTGTGATAGCCACTCCAATACCTTGACTTTGTTGTCCTTAAGCCATTTTGTCACAACTTTGGAGGTATGTTTGGGGTCATTGTCCATTTTGAAGTCCCATTTGTGACCGAGCTTTAACTTCATGGCTGATGTCTTGAGATGTTGCTTCAATATATCCACATAATTTTCCTTCCTCATGATGTCATCTATTTTGTGAAGTGCACCAGTTCCTCCTGCAGCAAAGCACCCCACAACATGATGCTGCAACCCCTATGCTTCATGGTTGGGATGGTGTTCTTCTGCTGGCAAGCCTCAGCATTTTCCTCCAAACATAATGATTGTCATTATGGCCAAACAGTAACATTTTTGTTTCATCAGACCAGAGGACATTTTTCCAAAAAGTCTTTGTCCCCATGTGCACTTTTTTATTGTGGTTTTGGAGCAGTGGGTTCTTCCTTGCTAAGCAGCCTTTCAGGTTATGTCGATATAGAACTAATTTTAGTGTGGATATAGATACTTGTCTACCTGTTTCCTTCAGCATCTTCACAAGGTCCTTTGCTGTTGTTCTGGGATTGATTTGCACTTTTCGCACCAAACTACGTTAATCTCTAGGAGACAGAATGCGTCTACTTCCTAAGAGGTATGATGGCTATGTGGTCCCATGGTGTTTATACTTGTGTACGATTGTTGAACAGATGAACGTGGTACCTTCAGCCATTTGGAAATTCCTCCCAAGTATGAACCAGACTTGTGGAGGTCAACATTTGTTTCTGAGGTCTTGGCTGATTTCTTTTGATTTCCCCATGATTTCACGAAAAGAGGCACTGAGTTTGAAGGTAGGCCTTAAAATACATCCATGGGTACACCTCCAATTCAGTACACCTCCTATCAGAAGCTAATTGCCTAATGTCTTGACATAATTTTCTGGAATTTTCCAAATTAACTAAGTGTATATAAACTTCTGACCCACTGGAATTGTGATATAGTCAATTAAAAGAAAAACAATCTGTCTGTAAACAATTGTTGGAAAGATTACTCATGTCGTGCATAAAGTAGATGTCCTAAGCAACTTGCCAAAACTAGTTTGCTTATATGAAATTTGTGGAGTGGTTAAAAATTTGTATTTAATGATTTCAACATTTGCAAGTTCACGTAAACTTATGACTTTATCTGTATATTGTTTTAGTAAACTGTGAGAGACATGATGTGGGTGACTTGACTTAATGAAGTTCTTAACCATGACAAAACCATGATGCCAGCACCGTCTTGGCTACACAAATGTTGTATGCAATTTTACCAGTTGTCAGGTCCCATGCCCTGTGAAACTGCCTTGTAGTTTCTAGTACATTGGCTATATACCTGTCTTTATTTGTTCGCTGTGCCAGCCACATTGGTAATCAATGTTTTCCAGCATTATGTGTCGCTCTGTAGGTGTGTTTGCTCAACACAGTGAAAAAAACACTGGCTATGTCTACAACATCAGGGGGTGTCCAGAGTGTCCATTTATTTCTGTTTAGTTATTTTTATTCATTTATTTTGTTAATTGAATCACAAATCAAATGCCGTCGACACGGCTGGACTTTGAAAAAAATCCAGAGTCCCAAACTCTTGAGTCTGAGTCAAGTCAGAGTAAAAATGTATCCGAGTCCTTGACAAGTCCAAGTCCAAGTATGAACTGGATTACCCCAACTCAAGTGGGTTGTATTCACCTCACCTGTGATTCAAAGCACTATGATTTTAATTACTCAATTACAACAACTTTTACCACAATAGTGGAGTTCTATGCACAATATTCCAAACAAGCTTACTGCATTTAAAAATATGGGTGAGATTTCCTCGTTTCCTCAGGGATTCTCATTAGCAACATAAATTTGCAACATTTTAAAATCAAATGGTAGATGAGATTACCTTAAAATGATATTTTAGACATTGCAAGCACTTGGAAAATTATTTTTAATCCTGGTTTTAATGGGGTTTTTTTCTTATTGTACAGCACTTTGGTTACATCATTTGTTGTTTTTCAAAGTGCTTTATAAATATTCTTGAACTTGATGACCTCATGGATCAGGGAAATCTTGCAGTGCATACTGAAAAAAATAAATAAATCTAAAGTTCACCTTAAGCCCAATGTACCATAATATTGCTTTAACTGCTTTAACCCTACTAAAGTAGGATGACCACATGTCCTCTTTTTCCCAGACATGTCCTCTTTTTCAGACCTTAAAAAAGCATCTGGACAGGATTTCTAAATTTGTGAAAATGTCCGTGAATTGGCTTTAGTTGCATTATGATGTACATCTAGTCTAATACTTCATTGTGTGTGTGTGTGTGAATATTTGCATCGCTTTAACCCCTCTTCGTAAGTCCCGCCTTCTCGCTCGCCAATTGGTCGATTATAAGAGGCACTGTTTTGAACCCTATTATTCCACTCCACCCCAAAAGTGATTCTCTCTCTCTCACGTACACTTACTCGCTCCACACTCTTAGCCAAACAATAACACAGGACAGAGCAATAAAACATTGAACACTGTCAGGCACAACAAAGTCAGAATAATCAACACTAATGCTGCATTGCCCACTATAAATAGACACAACAATACACATAAAGTAACACTGTTAAAGCGTGAATCACATATCATACACATATCATAGCTGGATTACTTTTAAAGGTAACCTGCACCCTGATAAAACGGTCATGAATTGTCATTATTTGCTTGTAAAGAAGCTATTTACAAACTATCCATTGATTGCAATGTACAAGGTACAAGATGCTTGTAGGTGGCGCCGTGGGAGGTCCCCGAGGCGACGACCTGGCAGGCTCTGTAGTCTCGGGGGGTAGAGCCGTAGGAGGCCCGAGAGGTGGAAGCCGTAGGAGGCTCGAGAGGCGGAGCAATAGAAATCTCTGGAGTCTTTGGGAGCAGAGCCGTGAGAGGCTCGGGAGGTGGAGCCGTGGGGGGCTCTGGAGGGGGAGCCGTAGGAGGCCAGAGAGGTGGAGCCGTAGGAAGCTCTAGTGGCAGAGTCCTGGAAGGCTCGAGAGGCTTGGGGGCGGAGCCCTGAGAGGCTCAAGAGGAGGAGGAGCTCTGAGAGACTCGAGAGACGAAGCTGTGAGAGGCTTGAGGGGTGGAGCCATGAAAGACTCGAGGGGAGGAGGAGCCCTGAAAGACTCGAGAGGGGAAGCCCTGAGAGGCTTGAGAGGGGGAGGAGCCCTGAGAGACTCGAGAGGCGAAGCCGTGAGAGGCTTGAGGGGTGGAGCCATGAAAGACTCAAGGGACGGAGCCCTGAGAGGCTCGAGGGGTGGAGCCATGAAAGACTCGAGGGACGGAGCCCTGAGAGGCTCGAGGGTTAGAGCTCTGGGAGGCTCGAGAGACTTGAAAGGCAGAACCCTGGGGGGCTTGGGAGGTAGAGCTCTGGGAGGCTCGAGAAACGGAGCCCTAGGAGGCACGAGAGGAGGAGCCCTGGGAGGCTCGAGAGGAGGAGCCCTGGGAGGCTTGGGAGGAGGAGCCTTGGGAGGCTCAGGAGGCGGAGGCCGCGAGGGCTCTGAGGGGCGAGCAGAGGCTGGCAGAGCCGTAGAAGACTCTGAGGGCGGAGCAGAACCCGGCAGAGCCGTGGAAGACTCTGAGGGTGGAGCAGAACCCGGCAGAGCCGTGGAAGACTCTGAGGGCGGAGCAGAACCCAGCAGAGCCGTGGAAGACTCTGAGGGCGGAGCAGAACCCGGCAGAGCTGTGGAAGACTCTGAGGGCGGAGCAGAGCCGTGGAAGACTCTGAGGGCAGAGCAGAACCTGGCAGAGCCATGGAAGACTCTGAGGGCGGAGCAGAGGTCGGTAGAGCTGTGGAAGACTCTGAGGGAACCTCTGCGGTCTTGAGCACAAGACGAGACTGGGGAGAAGGGGCCCTCTTCCTTCTCTTACGTCTTCGGCCAACAGGGGACGTGGCCATGGGGATGGTCGAGGCTACAGGCACTGGCTCTGGGGCGGTCGAGGCTACAGGCGCTGGCTCACTGACCGTGGCAGACATGACGGGGTCCGTGAGAACGGGGGCCGTGGTAGGCTTCGAGACGGGGGCCGTGGTGTGGAGCGCTGGTTCATTGTCTGCCTCCCCCACAGTAAACGAGGAACCAGCGTACAGTAGGGCGAGGTCAATAAACTGAGCCAGGTTGAGAGAGCAGCGACCACCAGGCATGAATGATGAGGCTGGCTCATTCAGTCCATATTGAAAAATGTCTTTTAGAGCCACCTCATCAAAATTCACCTGGTTAGCCAGGGCACAAAAGTCAACCACAGAAGCCTCCAAGGGTTGACTCCCCTGACGCAAAACCAAGAGTTGGGCCGCTGGGTCCATAATGTTAAGGGCACGGTTTAAAGTTCTACAACCGCTGCCCTGGATAAACAACCCTTGGCAAGTGCCCGAAGAGCCATCAAACCTCTCAGGGGGTTGAAGGCTTACGGCACTCAGAAATGCACTGGAGGCATAAACGGGCTCAGGGGCAGACACAGGTGAAACAGGGTGACATAAATCAGACAAGGAACATACCTGCTGCCCTTGGGCCACGAGCGCTTGGTCCTGCCTCCAAACTGTAGCTCCTCGCGCCGAATGTGACGTGCACCTCCGCTCTATTGAGCTGCGCGAATCCTCAGCGTGGGCATTGTGACTGTCTTCGGTAAAGGTTGGTTATTTTGTAACCCGCACAAGAAGAGACAGTCATAATGTAAGTCAAAACTGCGTTTTATTGCAGGCAGGCAAAAGTACAGCAAGGCAAATCCAGAAGAAGAATGGTCAGGGTGAGCGATTAGGTCAAAAGCCGGGGAATCAAGATATAAACAAGAGGGGCAAATCCAAAGAGAGAGGTCGAGGAAGGCGTGGGGTCAAAGCCGGGGTAGTCAGAATCAAAGCAACGAGATACTAAACAGGGGAGCTAGGGGAACACTAGAGTTGGCAAGCTAAGGGGTAAACAAGAGGAGAGCAAAACTAGACGAGACTAGCGGGGGGCAAAGACACGGGAAACTAAACACAATAACCAACAAGCGGGAGACGAATGTGCTGTGATATTTATAGAGACGAGTGCAGGTGTAAACAATGACAGGTGATAGGGACGAGTGCAGGTGTATACAATGAACAAGAGTGCAGATGACGCGAGTGCAGGTGTACATAATGTTCTGGCGATAGAAGTGGGCATGTGAGCCCGAGGGGGGAGATAGTGTACGAGCATGAGAGCTCGTAGGAGCAAAACGAGCGTGGAAGCTCGAGGGAGCAAAACGAGCGTGCGAGCTCGAGGGAGCAAAACGAGCATGCGAGCTCGAGGGGGCGGAACGAGCGTGGAAGCTCGAGGGGCGGAGCGAGGGAGCGGGGTTCGTGACAATGCTGCTTTTAGCAATACCACTCTTTCACGTATCCTACTCTCCTTTAAAAGTGTTAATGACAATAAAGTCAGTTTTGAGAATGCATATTTTCCCCTACATAAATGTATTTTAAAAAATATATAATTTTCAAGAAGTTGCAGCAATAATTTGTGCAAAGCATTGTAAGATATAGCAATATTTGGAAATTGCTGAGATATAATAAAAAAATAAAAAATGGTTTCTTCTGAGCTTAAGATAAGATAACACAAAGTACTGATAATTTATATAGAGTTGGCATACTTGCAATTTGTATATTTATAAAATAGCTTTTAATAATTAATCAGCATTTCTTGTTGCAATGCTCTGATGTGCAAGACAGCTGTCAGTAGTCAGTTTGTCCACACCCTTAAATAAAAGAATGTAAAAGCAATCTGAGATGGGGAAAGTCCCCTCATATTGCCTGGTTAAACTATTCCCTGTGTTGGTGTAGGAATGTGATGATTCTTTTTTGTTGCCTGAAGATGTGAATTATTTTTAAGCATATATATATATATATATATATATATATATATATATATATATATATATATATATATATATATGCAGTCACATTAAACAAGATAAGAAATTGTCACACTTTATGTTAGGAGTTTTTAATTTTCATGCACTTACATTTAATACCATCATACTTGTTGCATACATGACATTGCATGAAATTTTAACAAGATTCACATTTGCTGCTACAAAGGTTAGTGTGACAACGATGGGTTGGGTTAGGGTAGAGTCACTGTGGGACTCCAAATAAATAATGAATAAATATGAATATTTCTTGGGGGAAAAAAGTGTTGTCATCTAGCTCCCACAAGACACCTAATAAAGTGGGATTGAAGAATTTTTGCTTTATTTTACATAAAGAAAGAGGGTGAGAGAAAACCTGAGAGCTTGCATTTGGAAAATAAATGGCAACAATAATTCATATCACTATGGCCTTGAATAATACAATGGATACAGTTTGGAGACCTTAGTGGGTTATCAAATAGGATGGAAATGAGCATCTGTCCTAGTAACAGATACTGAAATGAACAGATTGCTCAAATCAGCCTGGTTTGTTTCCCACGTTCTGGCCTGTTATATAAGTATTTTGAAGCATTAATATGCTTTATGATACCAGAAGCGACAGTCCTAGAATTGTACTGTCAGTCGGTGACTTTAAAATATGGAGAGATGCGTTGGCAGAAGAGTGTTATGAGTAATTATTGGACCAGACTTTACAACAACATCAGTGTGTGAGAAGGAAGTTTATACTGAGAGACACCTTATAGCAATAAAGCTCAAGCAGCACCTGGGCTTTAATAGAGAAGTGCTGTTTGAGCAGTGAACTTCGCAGCAGGTTGGATTTCTCTGGGCAACGAATTTATGACATCGCCCTTATTTTGCCTCAACACTAAATATAAATACTGACAGCTGAAGTGGGATAGAGAGAGAGTGCAGAAATTGATTTATGCCACGTAAAGACTAACAAAGCCTTTAATTGGGTGTTCTGAGGGCAAGGAAAATTTATAGAGCAGCTGCCTGTTACACAACAGATTTATTTTCTGAAAGCCATGATGGCAGGGGGCTGAAAACACAAACAATCTACATTCTTAAGGATCTGCTTCTAGTGAAATAACTTGCAACAGAAATGCTAGGATATATGACTATGTTAGATGGTGTCTTATATTTCTCTGCATTTGGGTTTGGAACGACATGAGAGTAAGTAAAAAAATGTTTAGGAGAATGTTTTCTTTAAGTCAAATTACACCTCAAGCAGTACCGCCGCTCCCTATAAGCAGACTAAGCAGTCTGCGTAGGACATCAACTCCCTAGGGGGGCACCAGAAAATCCACCGGCTGCCCTTAATCACATGTTATACGTTATTCAAGGACCCGAAAGCAGTTGTGGTACACAGATGATCACTTCACGCTCATATCACTCTAACCCTAACTCCACTGGAACTCTGCGTAGGGTCCTGACCTTAAGTCACAGATTAGTTACTTTTTACTGAACATGTGCATAAAGGAAAAGTACATTGTCCTCTATAACAAATGCTCTCAAAGTGTTGCAGAGGATGAATGTGGTCAGAGGGGATGGATGTAGGCCGTTATTTCACTGATCCCTGCCAATCTAATTTGTTTCTCGGGGCGTCTGATTAGCCCTCAAATTGCTGTAATCATGAGACAATCTCTTGTGTTTTCTCAGCTGATAGTCATATCTAGCTGCAGGCTAGCAATTAGCCATCCTCTGCCCTCTAATAGTAAAATCATGGGTCAGCATAACAGGAATTATGTATTTGTAAAAGGGCATGTTTACTTTGCACCCCTGAGTAATGTATTACTTTAAATATATTGATTATAACTTACTTGCTCATCAATAATCTCTTTAAAACTGATGCTACGCCACAACATCGGTTGACATGAAAGAGAAAACTCACTATTTAAGAGGACAGTTCACAATAAGCGCCCCTTGTGGCAATAGTATGTTTTGCTGAGCTGCAACATATTCTCATAGAATAACCATTATTATCACTACATTTTTGTAAATCTATTTTTACCATGACACATTATACGTTTTGCTGCAGTTTCCTGGTGAAATGAACAGTAGAGGTGCTACAATAATTGTGCGTTTTACTGACTTTCACTCAAATCATAGGTACTATGGCTGTTATGGCTGACTTTATAAACACTTATTTGTTACTCTATTCCTCACACACTCTGCTATATTAGTATAACAAAACTCCTTTCTCTAATACGTCATTTGAAAAACGATACATTTTAATGCTTGTAAAACAGACTCATCTACACTTACACGCTTATTCCAGTGTGCTTAACTTTCGCGGTCGCTCACCTGAAGGAGTGTTGGACTTTAAGTTTAAGTGTTAGTTTAGGGTAAGAATATCTGTTTTGTTCACCTCTCACGTTTTGAACACTCTTGGTTAGGTTTAGGTAAAAATTTTAGGTTAAGGAGGTACATTTTACTTACCTTCCTACTTACCTCCTTAAAATATATTTTATCCATCTAATATTCACCTTAAAAACCTTGTCTGATTACAACATTGTTTCACTTGCTTTTGGCGAGGACATTTCACCGGGAAACTGCAGCCAAACTTGTAATGAAGCATGTCATTTTGGTTTGCTAAAATGTTGCCATTGTAAATTTAATGAGATCAGGCTGTTTGTTTGGTAGTAATTCTATTTTACACACTGTAGAATAATAATAATCAAAACTATAAAACAACACATATGAAAGTATGGGAATTATGTATCAAACAAAATATATCAAACAAATCATGAACTATTATAGCTAACAGCTAAACACAATCTTGGCATTCTGTCAAACAACTTCATGAGGTGCGTCCTAAGATGCTTTTTTACCAAGTTCCCATTTATGCTGCATCCTTGTTGGCTGCTTTTCCTTTACTATTTGATTAAATAATAATTACAATTTTGTTTATGGAAAGAAATGAATATTTCTTTAATTAAAAACAATTCTTTTACAAACGGAATTTCTTGAATTTGAGCATATGCCTTCAGATCAAAAAGGTCTTAAGATCATACATTTTAGACATAAATTCAGTCAGGAGTCCACATGTTTGACTGGTTGTGAACACATAGAGGGCAACTCAGTTCTCCCCCTTTCTAAAAGTCATCATCAAAAGCTTAGAATGGGTCGTGATTTCAAAACCAGCTGGGAACGAATATGTCCTTTTTCTCTGCTGCTAAAAAAGGTGGGGAAAGTGGCCATGACATGTATTTATTTAAATTGAAATACAAATCCCCTTTCTCCCTTGGAACTCAACATTTTTTGCCAAGTGTCAATTAAGGGATGAGGTGTGTATGGTACTTGATTTCAAGAACATTTCCTTATACATTGCCAAAAGTGACAATTACTCTGAGCGTGTACCCATGTGTCAGTATACTGTGTGCACCTCTGAATTACCATTATATATCCTCATCTGACTACAGGAAAACACCGGTACCTCACATTACAAAATAAAATTTGTATAAGGACTTGTGAAATATATACTCCTGTGCAAATTTGTGGAGTTTTCTTCATATGAATTGTGTATTTGAACCAGACCCAATTGAAATCTGCATACTTTTTTCTTCTTTTAATTTATTTATTTTTTAAACTGTGGAATTCTGTGGATTAGTAAAATATGTTAAACATCATATAAAGTAGCCATATGTTCTTATTGATAGCTAAAGCCTGAACAATTGTCAAAATATTTAATCAATTATCACAGAAGGGGAAAAGGGTGTTGTGGCATGGGGGCGTGGTCATGTGTCGGTCTGCGGGAGAGGGAGAGCGGTAAGGTTCGCCACCTTGGTCGTAATTATCTCTAACACCTGTCTCTCATTATAATGATGGTGGATGGAGACCTGAAAAGGCACGCCAGAGCGTCAGTGTGGGAGAGAGAGTGTGGGTCAGAGCAGTAGTGTCTGAAGGACCAGCAGCAAGACTGTTTACGTATATTGAGGTCCCTATTTGAGTTGGCCACCAAGAGCCATTTTTTTTTTTTTATTTTCTGTGAAGTGTGTAAATAAAATACTTAACTGTTCGCTGTCTCCTAACTCCTCCATTGCCCATAAACTTGGATTGTTTTACAGGTGTGTAGAAGAATGCAAGAAAATAAAGCATTACTTTTTACAATGCTACTGAGATCATCGATCATAAATGGACATCACTGAGTGATACATTGCATCATCCTCAAACTACTTTTCCAGCACTCAAAGAAAATAAATGAAGATGGTTCGAAAAACACAAAGGATGCCATGTTCACATATCAGTGTCCATGCTCCAGAAAGACAGACAGACAGACAGACAGTAGGGTTGCACGATTTTGAGGAAAGGTGCGATAACACGGGACTTTTGACCTTAAACAATACCGAATAGACTGTTATTTTCAAATGTCAGAAATGTCCGGTATTCAATAGGCCAATCCAGTACTATTAAAATAATATGTGTCTTTACGTGAATCGGACATCATGCCTTGTGCTGTGTTTGTTGTTTTGTTCAGCGAGCTCATCTAAACAGAAAAGGTGAAAAGCAAAGGATGTGCAGGTATCACACCAATCACAGACCCAGTCTATCCACCATAAAAGTTACTTTTTAAAGTATTATAACCATTCCGTTTGTAGATTTGCGATATTTTGATAAATTCGATATACTGTGCAGCCCTAATAGACAGATAGACAGGATGGTTCAAATGCAGGTGAAAGCAGGTGTCTCTCTACAGAGACCCTTTTTTACATCTTTTGGCCTTGTCTCAGAGGTGTAGAGTTACACAGTGCTCTCCAGTTCCTCCAGTTGACCTTTGTTCAACTCACAGCTGTCAAGCTCAGCATGCAAAGATGCAGAGAGGATACTAAAGACTTCACATCCGCTTTGAAATCTATTATTACACAAACATGTGTCAATCCTTGTGAAAGACACGCCAGGTCCCTAGTGAGCCAGCACTTACTAAGTTGGACCCATCTTACTCCTTTAATAGGGTATGTGATCAGTTTCTGAAGAATGACAGGCTTCTAACAGGGCCTGTCTGCTTCACAAATCATGGAGTTTAATGTTGAAAGAATCCTTCTCACTGTCCTCCCCCTCTCCACACCTGTTCAGACTGCTTCCTCTCTACAATGCAGATGATTTGAGCAGCAGCAGGTTGATAGAAAGCAGCACACAAGTGCACACACACATAGATGCACACACACTCACACATAAATACACTTAGCCATGCTTGTGAGGGTAAAATAGTACAGTACATATGGACAGTGTACAGTGCTCTAGGGAGGTTGTCAGGCTGAGATTAAAAATGCAGTTCCGGTCTCTGAGGGAATTTTCCGGGGTAGGCTGATATGTAAATCAGTATTGAAAGTTCAAACCAATAATAGATTGCAGTGGGTTCTATTATCATGTTTTATCTATCTATCCATTATCACATATTTCTTGCTAATAATTGCAGTATGCTCCCATGCAGAGATAATACCTTAAAATGATATCCGATAGCAAGGCAGCCGTCTTAGGTCTGGGACACATCCTTAGTGTCCTTTCCTCTTTTATTCCTACTTTGACTGTTTAGAAGTCGATGCATTTCACACCTGGCCATTATCAGGGGCGGTGAGAAATGGGCTTGGCTTACAACTAGGCATTTTATTACAATATGGAAGAGACAATGTAATCTTTCCATTGACATTTTTTTTATTTCAAGGTCAACTGCTTATTTTTTGTGGATTTTTAGTCAGTTCCACCCACACAAAGTTTACCCGGGTGTCCTTGCAGAGTAACAACAGGAGCAGTTCATCATATTAACTATGAAAATGTTCCACTAAGTTTAACAATCACAAAGTGTCTGTCTGTCTGTCTACCTACCTACCTACCTATCATCTATCTATCTGTCTGTCTGTCTGTCGACATATGCCAGGCACAGACTTGGGCAAAGACTTCTTTTGCCAAACTTGGATTGCCAGACCAGACGTGATGACAACATACATTTCCTCTTCTAGAACCCATAATGTAATCAATCATCAACAGCACAGTAATGTCTAAGTGTTTACATTGGATAAACTGGAAATTTATTGTAACTCTACACAAAGTGGACTGACCCATGAGAAGGCACTATAGCTTCAGCCATGGATCTGTGGCTGAAGAGATTGGTGGAGAAATACAGCTGTGAAAATAGCACATAGATCACATGTTACCAGAAAAATAATTCAAAGGATGCACTTGCTATAAAAAATACACAGTGTGTTGAATTTCAACGGCATTAAACCAACACATTGATCAGGTTCAAATTATTTTTACTTCACTCTGTGATTGTTTTTCTTTCTTCATTATAGTAACTATTGCCCCACATCTGCGCACAGGGACCTAAGATTACCTGTTTCTAATTTGTTAATTAGACAACTAGACCTAAATAGATCAAACAGATGTGTGAATGAAGAAGGGAGGATGGGAATATCAGATTGAATAGCGATGGCTGGGGTGATTAACATGAAGGTGTGTAATGAATGTGTAATTGTTTTCCCTGCTTGTTTACTGTAATGTAGGGAACAGCAAATTAGGATGAAGCAATTTATTTAAATTGCCTTAACTGCTTCAAAAAATATTCCGGATTTAATACATGTTAGACTCAATGATATAATTGATGATTACCACATCAATACCGCATAATGCTGATTACCACAAAAAATATTTTGTATTTTCTTTAAAAAACATTTTTTTATTATAGTGAGGCACTTACAATTGAAGTGAATGGAACCAATTTTTTAAGTTCAAATTTTCAAAGGTTTAAAGGCATACATGTGAAGCTTATAATTTTATAAAAGCACTTACATAAATTATTTTGTTAAAACTCATGCATTACGGAGCTGTTAAATTGTTTAAAGTTGTTTTAGTGTTTACAGTGTTACATTGTTATGGCAACGGAGCTGTATAATTGGATATTAATTTACACAAAAAAGGTTAGTAAATTATTTTATCACACTAAATGTTGTTAACATGCATATTGTTCACTTTTGGCTATACTTTTGAAGCAGTGAGTATTTTAATGATTACAGAATGGCCCCATCTGTAAGGAGAGAAAAGTTTAAATACATTTTTGTGGTAATCAATATTATGCCACAATGTTGTTGAACTTGTATTGAACCCGAAATATTATTTTAAGACATCTGTTACATATTTGATAAAACATAATGACATTCCCAATAATTAATCTGATCTCTTTATGTATGTTAATTAAAGGAATAGTTCACCCAAAAATGTATATTCTGTTATAATTTACTCATCCTCATGATGTTTCAAACCTGTGTGGCTTGCTTACTTCTGTGGAACACAAAAGGTAATGCACTGACTACATCAGTCTCCATTCACTTTCATTGCATATTTGTTCCATACAATGAAAGTGAATGGAGACTGAGGCTATCCCTTTAAAGTGCTTCAGATCACAGTAAATATTATGAGTCATTATTCTTACATTTTAATATGATAAATGTTCCAATGAGTGTTTAGTAAAAACTTCCCAATGGGGTTTGAGTCTAGTTATTAGTTATGCTGTCAACCGTCTACTTTTATTTTATACAAAAGTGGTGGCATATGTGCTGAATACTTACTGACATGCTCATTTGTACAGTAAATTAAGAGCAGACTGTGTTTTTGTTCAATTTGTGCCACAGGCAGACAGGTGCATTCATTCACTGAGTAAAGCAATGAAGAAAATGAACAAAAACCTCACTCCATCTTCCCCTCAAAAGAAAAAAATTACCTGACCATAAGTGATCTAAGGCCTGTAATTTATTTTGATGTGGATGTCAGCAATACTTTAATATCTAAAAAGAAAATAAGTTTGAGGGTGGAGCAGGGGCCTAATTATAGAAGTGTCAGAGAACCATGTAGACCAGAAAGGGGCCTGAGGCTTGGCCCAAACGCCATAATCCAGGAGCAGCCATCCTTTGCACCTCATGTCATTTAAAAGAGGGCAGCTCTGCGTTTTGGCCACCGTACACTGAGGGAAGGCAAGGGGAGAATGAAATGAAGGAGGCAGGCAATCTTGCATTCATTAACATCTGCACAGGGGATTAGGACACTCTTTTAACACGTGCAACCCATAACAGCCCCAACATGTAATAATGCTGAGCTGGAAGTCAGGGTAGTAATTTTGATATTTAAGAGCCACATCTGTTTGATAGGCTGGTTAGAGTCACATGAAAATGTAGAGACTGGAAGATCAACATGTTTTGCTGGATGGTTATTCAGCATGAAGAGAAGCTTAGTGGGGTCATATCACGAGGAATCACATTGCCTTTGATCTTTTAAGATAAAAACAGTTCAATATACTATGAAAACATACCATCTATTTTTCAGGGCTCAAAATTCTTCCTTAGTCCAAAGAGAGCATTTATTGAAACCAAGCTTCCTAAACAACTCATTCTGAACTTCCACAACTATCTGACTTGAATTCATCAGCAAACGTTCATCCATATTTATTGGTTAATCAGAAACTTGGACCGTCCAGTTAAGAAGAAAGCGATGTTGCTCATTTCACATGTGAAGGGAGCATATCTTAAAGGCAGGAGCAAAGGGTGAGCAACAGTTGGGAAATTTTCATGAAAAAATAAAATATAAACTTTACCAACATTATCATTGGACCTCATGGAAAATGTATAAAAATGTGAAGCCTTTAATTTTTTCCTTGTATGTTGATAAAATCCGTGGTTTCACACATAAACTACAAGAAACTACATAGTTTCATTTTCCGATGACAAAGAACACAATGATGAAGAAAAAAGATGATGATGATGAAGAAGATGATGAAGTAGGTGATGAAGACTAAGAATAAGACAGCAGACAGCAGAGACAATGGAAAGGAAAATCGTGACAACAAAGAAAACAACAAAGACAACTAAGAAGACAGAACAAATTGAAAAAGACAAAACAAAAGTTGAAGAAGTCAACAAATATGACAAAAAATAGGATGAAGTGAAAAAACAGATGATGAAGAAGATGACAACAAAGAGGAAGGGATGAAGAAAAATTAAATGACAAAAATATGAACTGGTGAATATGAAGGACTAAGAAATAGGTGACAAAGAAGACAGTGAGGACGAAAATGTCAGTATAGTAGACGCGAAGATGATGACGAAAAAGACGATGAAGACAAAGACAAAGAAGGCAAAGAAAATTAGGTAGACGACAAAAAAAAAGAAGATACAGGCGCAGAAGACGACTACGTGGATGACGACAAAGATGAATTCGAAGACGACAAATAATATGCTGTAGAACATAAAGAAGATGAAGAGGATGTCAACAAAGAAGGTGAAGACAAAGACGACAAAGTAGATAACAAAGAAGACAACAAAAAGACGATGAAGAAGATAACAGAATGTCGATCAAGAAGACTGACTTGAAGGAATATTAAGTATAAGAAGACAATGAAGAAGATAACTAAAAAGTCCAACAACAAGATGATGGCAAAAAAAGAAGGTAACAAAAAGAAGACAACAAAGCGGCCAACAAAGAAAACAATGACAAAAAAGGTGATGAAAATGGCAATGAAGAAGACTACAAAGAAGATTAAGAATAAAATGAAGACAATGTGGATTTACACTAAGAAGATGATTACAACAAAGATGACAAAGAAGACAACAAGAAGATGGTGAAGAACAAAAAGATGAAAACGAGGAAGATGAATAAGAAGATGATACAATTTTGAATAATTCTGATTGAAATATTGTGTTTGTGCCTAGATTACATTTCAACTGCATCTGTAAGAAACAGCGTGCCAATTTTGTTCACGCTTTCTTATTGGTTTATTATCATGTGGTAGCACAATGACATAGTGACTGATGTTGTCATGAAATCAGAGACCCAAGTGGAGCAAGAGATGCATTTGAGACACACGGTAATACCAGGCATAAACAGTGATGTGTCTTATCTGACCACATGTAATTGGATTACCCAAGACACATCTTAAATCCAGGTGTAAATGGGTTAAAAAGACAAAGAAGTAGTGATGGGGAGTTGTATCCAAAAGAGTTGATTCCTCGACTCTGACACAGAGTCGACTCTGATACAGGAATCTATTCTTTTGTTTGACTCCGTATCTTTACGAACAGGATGTTGTGATTGGACAGTGGTTGGTGAAGTAGATTCTCCCAATTTGTCTAGTTTGTATATGACAATGAAATTCATTCTGACCCAGTCTGTTTCTTGTTAATTTACAGGTAAGCTAGTGATATTTTATCAAAGCAACAACTACACCAAAGTATCTTAATTAAACCCACTTATTTAATCCATTGTGGTTGAGACTATTGAGTTTAAAAAACTGCCATTTAAAAATTTTCACCATAAGTTCCATAAAAATTAATTTCAAGTACCATACTGTATGTTCCATTAAAAACATTATAGTTCAGCAGTTATAGAGTAACGTTAAAATGGAGCAGCAATCGAATGCAATAAGAGGTAGATTGAGTAAGCTACAATATATACAAATGAAAATATAACTATGATTTTTAGTCAGAATATGACTTTCATAAGCATTAAAACTGATCAGCACATTCAAGGTGAAAGGAAAACCAGTTGCTAGTAAAATTAAATGTCAACTGACCTTAAGAACTGCTACTTTATGGAAGGTGCAACTTTTTAGGGCCAACCATCAGGGTTATTTATTGTGTTTACAAAGAGCTATTCTTAACAGGGTAATAAGTAATATGTGATTACATTTTAATAAGATATTATCAAACGCATTTGTGGTAAGTGAGTCACTGGCCCAATTTTGGAGACAAAAAACCTTTGAGAATCACTTCCCATAATATTCATCCTTCAAGGCCACACTCTAAAAGATCTCTTTATTGTGACCACACAATAAATGGGCCAAAGTTCTGATTTCTAAATTGCTAATAATGCTCTTGAAGCATGTTTATTAGTTAAGCAGCCAACCTATGTTTAAAGACCTAAATCAGACACAAAACATAAAGGAGAATCACATATGACAGAGTTTCAAATACAAAAATGAGAGGTGATGGTGTAGCCATATACGTGGCCAAAAACGTATAAAAGATGTACCGAATTAGAAAGAGGAAACGCTAAATGCCTTTGGATACAATTACGACTAAGGCAACTCCCAAGAACAGTCTCATCTGTTGTAATTGGAGTATTTTATAATACTCCCTGGGCAAATGAACAAGAAATGTAGCTAAAACCTATAGACTATATCTTATTCACACAAAAGAGGCTTGCATAATTTTTTCTGGGGATTTCAACCAGCTACCCATCAATGGAAGTGCAACGTAGTGCTGCGTAGTTCTAGCGGGAAGACTAGCAGCTGTACATCATCACTTCATTAGCGGGGTAATTCCTAGCCAATCGCATTGGAAGCCATTGCTTTATAAGTCTGCTCACAATCTATCACATTGCTGTTTCAGTGCGCTAAAACACAGGCAACTAAACGCGCTTCAACGTCTCTAGGCCACATATAATTGCACAGCACTTCTCCGGAAGCCCGCCTTCCCTTCCCTTCCCTTCCCTTCCCTTTCCAACGACGTCGTCATTTCATCTCAACTTCGGCCAATATCAAACCCATGGGGAGTAAACAACCAGCAAACATATCTCATTCACTCAGGAGATCTCTCCCAATCGCATTGCACGACCCAGCGAAGGAGCGCGCAACCCGCGAATCCTGCAAAATCATATTCATATCCATGTAAAGCATTCAGATCTAGTCATGGGCCTAGATCTTCCGTTGCCATGCAAACCTGTTCATCACAAAGTTGCAACGTTGCCTGTTCATCATAACGCATTCGCATCAATATCAAAAGCCAGTATTTCACGTCAACAGCGCATTCACTCCTAGTATGGCAGACAATCGCGTAATCTCATGAAGGCAAGGTTCATTCACTTGTCATTCACAGTCCGCATGCCCGAGCGTTCCCCATCGGGGAATTAAGATAATTATTCAGGCATATCATCATGTACAGTCAACGCTTATCATACGGGCTCTCATTACTCATTCAGTAAGATTCCCCCATTTTTTTGTTGTCGCCATTCGCCCAAATCACGTAACAGGTGCGCTCCAATCCAATTCATCATCCCTATGCCCTACTCACTAGGAAGACCGAGCCCACGATGTGAGCATTCCGAGGGAGCATGACATCAGTTTCACCCGTCGATGTGCGTCCACTTTCCGAGCACAAACCATGCAAATTACATACCCAACTTAAATGGCTGTATCTACTGGCTCCCCCGGAGTATGGACACAGTTGTAGTATCTTTTGAAAGAAGACACTTCTGAAATTTCAGAGTTAATGTATGTTGTTATTTTAAAGTAAAAAAAAAAAAAGTTTTGGATTTTGAGATGGGCTCATTCTGTTTAGAAGACTTCATATAAAAGATAATATACAGTTTTACAACAGGTAAGACAACAGTGTTTACAACAGAATGCTGCTCTGGTTGCATAGTCTGTCGAAGAACGATGAAGCGTAATTCTTCCAGGTGAGATCTCATGCAAACATGGAGAACATATCAAGATTTATAATTGCGTACAAAAGTGCTACTGGGCATTATAGAATGAATTCTGTCACGGACAATTGACCCAAGCAGGCTGAACTGGATTCATCTGGCGATCGCTATTTCATAAGGTATGAAGTCCCGTTTCTGATATTGCATGTTGCCATCCGCACTTCTGGCACAAATAAACAAATTGCTGTTTTTGGAGGACTGTCATCATGCATCAGAGATCGGATATCAACGTCGAACACCTAGACCTTCGAAAAGACATATAATCGTTATCATTAATATCATATTCATGCATGCATATATCAGAATGCAAATCTATTAAACGTAAGCAGAGTGACTTCACTCCCGAGCGCAAACTAATACGTATCAACGGGTTAATATAGCCTCCACCAAGCCTTGCGAAAGAATTTATTTCATTCAGTACAACATTCGATGAGGTTCCCAGAGCGCCTCCAAGGGCCATAAAACGCAGCATTTTCTTACTCCAGACGTACTTCCATGTTTTCATTGCTAGCACCACTGTCGCGGCGCGTCTCTGACACCTAGAGGTAGGCTCCGTACCGCTTCCCCTATTCTTCAGATTATCTACCACCAGCGTAAGGCATACTTTCATTTTATTATCATTCAGGCATCATCAAAGAGCAGAAATTCGTTGGCATGTCTTCACAAATCATTCACACATCGTGGTCAGACCACTACAGCAACCACTACTCCGAACCAATATGATTGACAGCGTAAATGCCGGAATCCAGCCATACATAGGCGTGCGTGTATCTGGTCTCTGAAATATGTCAGAGATAATGGTAACTCAGCAATCAGCTATCAAGCACATTTGGAAGGAGATTTGCAAATATTCAGAGAATATAAAGCGCGATACTGCATCTTCAGGTCGTAAAGGTGGGACATGAACAGCCGGAACTGATCCATGCTTGAGAATCACATCCTGAAGATCCCGATTCATATCAGCACACATTCACAAAGCAGTCTCGTGCAAGATGATTTTCACAAACATGCACACATTCTTGTATGTTTTGGGGTACACCTCCTTCAAAAACGAAACTGTCCACTGCATCTTCAGGGCTCTATGCCGGGAGTACATGAAGACTCTCGTTCCTTTTACAGCCAACAACTAAAATCATGAAGCTGAGACATTATTCTTCTAAACCTATTTGCTCCAGCTCGAGGATAAGAGGGAGGAGAGTGAGCGAGAGAGAGGAGAGGAGAGGAGAGAAAAAAAAACAACAAAAAAACACAACGAGCCACATCTCTAGAATTCTAGACATCACACACCTTCTCTAACCATGCAAGCTCCCCCCCCCTAAAGAAACATGACAGGATCAGGTCTATGTTCACGTCATTCCCTGGTCCGTTTGGGTCTCCTAACGCAATCTCCAGCCCCATCAGTCCACCTCAATTTTGCCATGCTTATCATTCCTCAAGGCCACTCTGCCGTTTTTCCGCCTCACACTAGCTCATTCCATAGACGGCCTCTCCTACCCACCAATCGATGAATTTCCGGACGACACGCCCCTATTCTCGGACATGGCTCCCTCCATAGGATTCAGGGGTTGCCGTCTAGGACCATGGTTCACAAGGGAATGGCCAGAATGATACTCTCTTCAATATAGCTTCCTACGCTCCAGACGCTCTCTTCGCAAGTATTCCCATTGCTAGATATTTAATAATTTAATGTATTTAACAAATGATCTCGACCTACAATCCCAGTCTCAATGCGGCTCAGCGGAGGGAAGAAAGAAATGACACCGAGACCCAAGCTTCAAATCCTTCCTTGCCATTCGTACAGCACTTCATCATACGGTCCAGCAAACAACCTTCCCCTCTACCCTCCAATGTAATGGTTCTTTACCCCATACGGGGTAAAATATATGTTCGAGTTCAGAAATAGGAAATACACTCGCAGAACCACTGCAGCCTCGTTCCGTGATGACACAGCAAGCTACATCTACAAAAGAAGTTTAAAATGTGCCTTCCTTATTCCACACCCATCATCATGGCCAGCGTCATATGGGTTCCCTCAAACGCATCGTAGTCATGCGACAATTCCGCAGTAGTTACTACAATCAATAAAGTCCGGCCCTCCTCGAACCATCATGTCCCCTATGAGACGTCCGACATGGCATTGCATTTCCTGTGACTTCATCATCCCAGCCAGACACATCCCCAGGTTTCTCAACTTCCCTCCCTCGCTTCGCAGGAGTTCCACAGACCAGCTCGACGGGCACCCTTCGAGGTATACCGGAATCTACTACGAAGATGCTCGGCCGCTGCTCTCCCTAATCGTACCTGAAATGGTCAACTTGACTCAAATCATCAAACAAGCTCAACTCTCCATCAGCTATAAGTTCTCATGCATATCTGGTGGTGGTCGGTGGCTCTTCCCCAGCTCATCCTTACCTGCACTGATTCAAGCAAGCTCACCGCTCGCAAGGACAGCACATAACTATGTTCCCCCCTCGCCGGGCTTCCATAATCAAGCATAGTTCCGTTGCATAGGGATCGCTCAAACATGCCGACATCGCCAGGAAACTCTCACCATAACGAGATGGCTTTCAACAAGGTATGGCACGACAACATAGTCTTTATACATAAGGCAATACGATGCGTTCACTCTGGCAAAGATAACCATCAAACATCTTTCCCTCGTCGGAGGGTTTTCATATCAAATGTCTTTCAACGAAGGGACTGCACGCAACTATGCCGTTATCGTATGGCTTATACACGTTCCCCACCTTCGGCAAGGATACCTCAAACAACTCCTCCCTCGTCGGAGGGATTTTCATATCAAACGTCGTCCTTCAACAAAGATACCGCACAGCAACGCCGGCCTAATGTAGGGCCGCATACCACGCTGCTCGCCTTAGGCAGATTCTGCACAACCAGGGGCCTCAACGGAGAGCCCAAAAAAAAAAAAATGCAAAGGCTTCACACAACCATACCAGAGATATCACAAATTTCATGTCAATTCTGATGCTCACATCTTTATTTTCTTCTCCAGCATGAACGCCCAGCACAAGACCCGGTTCGTACCAAACAGGATCATCTCTTTTGGGGGTAGTATACTACTTTCTCTCTTTTTGGGGGTAGGCTCCTCGCCCCTGCCTCCTATCTCCGGCAGGATATGACGGTTCCGGGCACAACTCCCTCGGACCGCTGGACGGGGCCTACGCCAAAGAGAGAGACATTACCTTGTTTTACATTTATCAAATAAATGGCATCTTAAACCTCACTCAAGCCTGCGTGTCTTCCCGATAGAAAGTCTATTATCATTTCTCATCCAGATTTTAAACAAGTTGTCAAGGAAAACACCAGAGGAAATACCATCTCAGACTTGATTATAATGAATCTTGATTCCAACTATAATATCCCAAATGTACTTACCTCCTTAGACTCCAGTGATCACTTTACTCTGTTGATGGCCCCCTTGGGAAAAAAAAGAAAAAAGGACAAGGTGTATAAGGTGGGTCTATGTGCTACCTAAGAAAGGAGAGAAGCCCTTGAGAGAAGTCTGTTGAAATAAGGATATGTTTGGCAAGAAATCCTACTCCGCAAGCACCACTTAGACTGGGTGGTCAGGAGGTAGCCTGCCTGTGGTATTGCAGTCAAAATACATAGGGTATCACCATGACAACATTGAGTGTTTCAAAAGGGCTTCTCAGCATCTCTATTTCTTTACTGTGTTGGCAAAGCATGGAGCCTCTGTTGATGACCTTGTCATTTCTTGAGCATGGAAATTTGCTTTCAGCGGGTTGCACAAAAAGGCAAACAGCTGCCTTGGAAAGGGTACACAAAAAATAATTAAGAGGAACACAAACATCTCAATACAGCTACCTCATCTGTGAACTTGAAGAGAGCAAGCCACTGTGAAATTAATAACAGAGATGTCCCTGAGAGATCCTCCACTTCACAATATTATTCTATAAACTAGGGGATAAAATATTGTCAATCCTTTGGGAAATAAACTGTATTTAAGACATTACAAAATGTTCTGGTAATCCTACCACTCCTTGGTATCAGACTCTTTAACCACAATAGAAATTTTACTTAGAATTTGTTGATGTTTTTTTTTTTTTTGTAAATTGTACTTTTGAGTAAAGTTTTCATTTTTCTAATAATTTCATTATTAATTTGTTTATACACTGGTGGCCAAAGGTATGGAACAGATGTACAGATTTTGCTCTTATGGCAAAAAATTGGTACTTTAATTCACTAAAGTGGCATTCAACTGATCACAAAGTATAATCGGGACACTAATAGCATGAAAAATTACTATTACAATTTAAAATAAATAAATAAACTACTTAAAATTGTTCTCATAAAAAAAAAAAAAAAAAAAATCATCCACATGCAGCAATGACAGCTTTGCAGATCTTGGCATTCTAGCCGTCATTTTGTGCAGATATTCAGGTGCCATTTCACCCCACACTTTCTGTAGCACTTGCCATAGATGTGGCTGTCTTGTCGGGCACTTCTCATGCACCTTACAGTCTAGCTGATCCCACAAAAGCTCAATGGGGTTAACCCTATCCATAACAGTCTTTTCCAATTATCGGTTGTCCAATGTCTGTATTTCTTTGCCCACTCTAACATTTTCTCTTTGTTTTATGTTTCAAAAATGAAATTTCTTTGCAGTTCTTCCTATAAGGCCTGAGTCTTCTCTTTACTGTTGTACATGAAACTGGTGTTGAGCGGGTAGAATTCAATGAAGCTGTCAGCTGAGGACATGTGAGGTGTCTATTTCTCGAACTAGAGACTCTGATGTACTTATCCTCTTGTTTAGTTGTACATCTGGCCTTCCACATTTCTTTCTGTCCTTGTTAGATCCAATTGTACTTTGTCTGTGAAGACTGTAGTGTACACCTTTTTTGGCAATTTCAAGAATAGCCTTCATTCCTCAAAACAATGACTGATTGATGAGTTTCTAGAGAAAGACATTTCTTTTTTTTTGCCATTTAGACCTAATTTTGACCTTAAGGCATGATGGTCTATTGCATAATATGGCAACACAAAGGCAATGTTAAGCTTCATATAATGAACCAAATAGTTTTCAACTATGTTTGATATAATGGCAAGTGATTTTCTAGTATAAAAGGATCAATTTAGCATGATAACTCAAGGATAAGTTGTTGGAGTGATGGCTTCTGGAAATTGGTCCTGTCAAGATCTGATCAAAAATATCTTTTTTCAAATAGTGATGGTGCTGTTTTTTACATCAGTAATGTCCTGACTATACTTTGTGATCAGTTGAATGCCATTTTGGTGAATTAAAGTACCAATTTCCTTCTGAAACAGCAAAATCTGTACATCCAAACTTTTGGCAGCCAGTGTGTATATATATATATATATATATATATATATATATATATATATATATATATATATATATATAATTTGATGTATTTTCTGCATTACTACAACTTCATTACTTTCTTTGCCAAGCAGAAAAGAAAATACATTCACTGAGCAATTTACACCGACTTTTTCATGCGATTACCTAATCAGCCATTAATGTGTCAGCAGTGCATTGCATAAAAGTATTTTCAGGAGCTTCAGTTTATGTTCACATCAACCATCATAATGGAGAAAAAAATGTGATCTCAGTGATTTCGTCCGTGGTATGATTATTGGTGCCAGAGGGGCTGGTTTGTGTATTTCTGTAACTGCTGATCTCCTGGGATTTTCACACACAACAGTGTCTAGAATTGACTCAGATTGGTGCCATAAACTAAAAAACATCCAGTGAGTGGCAATTCTGCGTACGGAAACAACTTTTTGATGAAAGGATTCAATGGAGAATGGCCAGACTGTTCCGAGCTTACAGAAAGGCTACGTTAGAATAGCAGAATAGCATCTCAGAATGCGCAACACAACGAACCTTGAGGCGGATGGGCTACAACAGAAGTACATGTCGGGCACTATATTAGGACCATAGTGTTCCTTATAAAGTGCGCAGAGAGTGTAAACTTCAACTTCAACTTTAAAAAAAACGAAAAAAAAAAAAACATTGTCTTGAAAATTGAAGGGGTTGCTGCTTGAAGCTTTTACCCATGTTTCCACTGATCAGTGTATAAATAATGGGGGCTGTTGTACTTGCTTTTTTTAATTATTGGGGGGTTACCTCCCCCCATCCCCTCAGAATCTATACTCTGGTGTACTGTACACATGCACTAATTGGAATTCTTTGACCATTGCATTGCATATCGCTGTTTTTTCTCATCTCGCAGATTTTGGTTAAAAACAACATTAACTTTCAAAATGCAGACACCTGCGTTCTATTTTATCCATTGAGTTGCATCTAGCTTTATGTTTTTGTGCAAGAACGGATTGTTCTGAACAGCCTGTGAGCTGTGCAATATAACTCTTAAAGGGGTTATGTCATACACTTTTTATTAGATTTTTCCCTCTGATGTTGACTTATAATGTTAGGAAAGTTTCTGGACCAAAAAACAGTAATCATTTTGTTTTAATTGACAATTTTCCATCCTCTTTCTGTGCCTAATACAATTTTTGAAGTTTTAAAGACTATTTTTATTCAGCTGTGCCATTAAGACTCTCATGTAAATGGCTGCTACATATGTGAAATGAGTAATAACACTTCAGCACTGCAAGCGGTGTGTTTGATGTCGGCTCCAATGTAGTTTTTATCTGTCCCATCCTTCAATAATGGTATTTTGCAAAGCCTGTATTGCATAGTAACAGATTCACAAAGAAATCCATTCTGAGATGTTCCACACACAAACTGTGACCATCGGACTGAAATAATAAGGGGCTTGTTAAAAGTAAATTTCAGCTGGTCATTGATAATTATTGTTCAAGTCAAGTTTCTGAACACAGCTTTTTAGATTGGGAAAGTCGTCTTGAGTTCTGAAAGACTAGAACGGTGTCTTTGATCTCAAAAGGTGAATTGAAATTTGATTCCTCATGATATAACCCCTTTAAAAATACAATGTAATGACAATTTTTCTCCTTGTCAGTAAGTGGACATTACGAAAAAAGCTTTATGGAATATTCTCACTACATTGAATCTGGAGATCAGGTAAAATATTTTAAATAAATCTGTTTGGCAAGTACAGTTATTCCATATATTGTTGATCATCACCTATAATGACATTTACAATTGTTTATGCAACTCATATGGCAAATGAATCATAGATATTTAAAAGAAGTATCTAAATATAGAGAGTGAACACGCGGTTTCTTTAAAGATCATTCACTGTCAGTGCCCATACAGGGATGCATGATTACTAAGTAGTTGACCAGAAAATTGTCATGTTCAAATTGTGTCCAGATGCCCTTGCTTTCTAGTGAACCATATGAAATGGTTCTGCTCAAGAGCACTCAGATGTTCTTGAGTAAAAAAATAAAATAATGACAAGGCTTTTTCCTCATGTGCTGATACTCAATGATGGGAATTTGATCTGGTCTGTTAAAAGACATTTTACTAAGTTTCCACAACCTGTCACAAATGTCATCTGACAGTTTGTGTTAACATTTGGTCTGTATTTCTTCTAAATTGACCATTGATGCCTTTCTTGAATAAATGGCAGGTCTTTGCTCAACATTGCACAACTGATTTGGCAAAACAATATTAGGTCCTTTTGAACAGGAAATATATTGCACTCATCTCCAACATCATTTTTCATTCTAAACTAAACTGGCCATATCAAAATTACATTGAGTTCATTAAGTTTCTTGGAAATTCTCCCGTTCACGTGTGCTAAACCCTCTGTGGGGCTACCCGAGCTTCAGATGTGATTGATGGTGGAAGGACATCTCCTAATTTGACTAAAATCACAGCTGGAACCATGGGTCAGGAAATTCTCTAATACATTTTTAAAGCTTTTTGTGGGCCTGTGGAAAACGAACTATAATCTAATCTGCCTGTGTGGTTTTATAAATGTAATTACAGCAACCACTGCTTGAGGTCGACGATCTTGTTTTGGAGGTCCAAAGCTCCTCTGCTCAGTTAACCGCAGCCTTAGTTGCTAGAGACAGCAAAACAGCAAACAAATGAAATAGTAATTATGACTGGCGTGACCTATAATTTACAGATTATCCTTTTCAACTCTGCAGACCCAGTACTGGGTCCGTGGGTGCAGCCAGTAGCGTGTAATACGTTTACAAAATAAAAGTCCCTGGATCCACAAGTCCGGCATATGTGGTGCAATTTGAAAGCTTAGAATCTGAACTTTTCACATAACTAAATTTTGCATTTATGTTACGTAAAATAAGACCTGAAAGTCTCTGTGTCGCAAATGAGCGCCACCTTTTGTTAAAGCTGTAGAAATATACAGTAAATCTGAATATGAAAGTGTTTCACATAGCACATAAGTAGACATGTCATTTATCAAATGAAAGCTCTCATTCTCAGTGTGACTATGTAGTTTATTTTATTGTCATAATGCCACGGTGTAAATGTTTAAGACAATATATCTGTTAAACAATACACATAAACATCTCATGTCTGCCCTTATCACTTTCTCTGTAAGTGTCATGTTCCTGTGTTGTCTGCCCTATGTTCTCTGTTTCACTAATCACGTTTCCTTGTTGTCCGCTCCGTGTTTTCCGTTTCACCCGTCACCGATCCTGTTCCATGTCACGTTTTCCCTGTTGTCCGCCCTGAGTCTCACTGTCCGTGTGTGAAACTGCACTTCCCACAATTCCCGGATCACGCTCCCAGCCCTGATCACTGTGTTATTGTCCGCACCTGTCTGTTATTTTGTCATTACCTTGTCTGTTTATTTAAACCCCGCTTTCTCCCCTTCCCGTTGTCGTTCGTTGATGTTCCATGCTTATGTATTGTTTGACTCTCTCTTCGTGTTCCCTGCCTGTCTGTCAGCCCGTTCATGGTTACCCCGTTATCTGTCCGTCCAAGGTTACCCTGTCGTTCTCCGCCCTCCGTTTCCTCTTGTATTTAGTTTGCCTTTTTCCCATCGAGGACTTTCTTTTGTTCCTGTGTTTTGTTTATTCTGTTCTTTTGTTTCAATAAAGACCGCATTTGGATCCACACTCCCGTCTGCCTTCTCCTACTTCCACAATTCATAACAGAACGAACGACCAAAAACAATGGATCCAGCGGTCCAGCAGGCCAACTACCAGCTGCTTGGTCTAAAGCAAGGGGATCGACCAGTTGAAGAGCACATCTGGGACTTCCTGGAGCTGGCTCACATTTCGGACTTCCCAGAGTCTGTCCTTGTGGTTTTCTTCAGGGGCAATTTGGACGCAGTCGCTGAGGGAGCGGTTGCCACCGGCGACGGCTGGACGTTGCAGGAGATTGTGGAAGAGACTCTGTTGGTCAGCGGCTCACCACTCACTGTGGGCGTGGCAGAGGAGGACCCTACCTCACCCCCCGCGGTGGCGACCTTCCACACGCCCATGGCTCTTCCCATCACGCCTGCCCCACCAGTCAGCGAACAAACCCCACGCCAGTCGATTCCCTTGAGCCTGCACGGTCCACTTCGTCTGTCCGGAGGAGGAAGAGAAGACGGGCTTCCGCCTCCCGGTCCACGCCTGCCCCGGTCTGTGAGCCAGAGCCCTCGTCAGCCACGGTCAGCGAGCCTGAGCCCTCGTCAGCCACGGTCAACGAGCCTGAGCCCTCGTCAGCCACGGTCAACCAGCCAGAGCCCTTAGCCCCCGATGTCAAAGAGCCAGCGCCTGTAGCCTCGACCGTCCCTGAGCCAGCGCCTGTAGCCTCAACCGTCCCTGAGCCAGCGCCAGTAGCCATAACCATCCAAGAGCCAGCGCCAGTAGCCATGACCATCCAAGAGCCAGCGCCAGTAGCCATGACCATCCAAGAGCCAGCACCAGTAGCCATGACCATCCAAGAGCCACCGCCTCTTGAGCCTCCCAGGGCTCCACCTCTCAAGTCTCTCGAGCCTTCCAGGGCTCCTCCTCTCGAGTCTTCCAGGGCTCCTCCTCCCGAGTCTTCCAGGGCACCGCCTCTCAAGTCTCTCGAGCCTTCCAGGGCCCTGCCTCTCAAGCCTCTCGAGCCTTCCAGGGCTCTGCCTCTCAAGCATCTCGAGCCTTCCAGGGCTCCACCTCTCAAGCATCTCGAGCCACCCAGGGCTCCGCCCCTCAATTCACTCGAGCCTTCCACGGCTCTGCCCCTCAAGCCTCTCGAGCCTTCCAGGGCTCCGCCCCTAAAGCCTCTCGAGCCTTCCAGGGCTCCGCCTCCCAGGCCTCTCGAGCCACCCAGGGCTCCACCTCTCAAGCCACCCAGGGCTCCGCCTCTCGAGCCGCCCAGGGCTCCGCCTCCTGATCCTTCCAGGGCTCCGCCCCCCGAGCCTCCTACGGCTCCGTCTCCCGAGCCTCCTACGGCTCTGCTCTCAGAGACCCCAGAGCCTTCTAGGGCTCCGCCTCTAGATCGTCCTACGGCTCTTCTCCCTGAGCCTCCTAAGGCTCCGCCTCCCAAGCCTCCTACGGCTCCGCCTCCCGAGCCTCCTTCGGCTCTGCCCCAGAGACCCCAGAGCCTTCTAGGGCTCCTCCTCTAGAGCATTCCACGGCTCCACCTCCGGAGCCTCCTACGGCTCTGCCCCTAGAGACTCCAGAGCTTCCTTCAGCTCCGCCTCCCGAGCCTCCTACGGCTCTGCCTCCCGAGCCTCCTTCGGCTCCACCTCCCGAGCCTCCTATGGTTCTGCCTCCCGAGCCTCCTTCGGCTCCGCCCCCAGAGCCTCCTATGGCTCTGCTCCCAGAGACTCTAGAGCCTTCTAGAGCTCTGCCTCTAAAGCCTCCTAGGGGCCACCTTCCTCGGCTCCGCCTCCTGAGACTTCCTTGGCTCCACCTCCTGAGCCTTCCTCGGCTCCGCCTCCTGGGCCTGCCTCGGCCCGGCTTCCGGGGCCTCCCTCGGCTCCGTCCCCGGAGCCTCCCTCGGCTCCACCTCCAGAACCTTCCAGGTCTCAGCCTCTAGAGCCTCCTATGGCGCCACCTTCCTCGGCTCCGCCGCCTGAGCCTTCCTCAGCTCCACCTCCTGAGCCTTCCTCAGCTCCGCCTCCTGAGCCTGCCTTGGCCCGTCCTCCGGTGCCTCCCTTGGCTCCATCTCTTGAGCCTCCCTCGGCTCCGTCTCTTGAGCCTCCCTCGGCTCCACCTCTTGAGCCTCCCTCGACTCTGCCTCCTGAGCCCCCAGAGCTTTCCATGGTTCCGCCTCCCTTGGCTCCGCCTCCTGGGTCTCTCTCGGCTCCGCCTCCTGGGCCTCCCGAGGCATCCTCGGCTCCGCCTTCCTCAGCGCTGCCTCCGGAGCCTCCAGAGCCCCCCTCAGCTTCGTCTCCAGAGGCCCTCTCAGCTCCGCCTCCGGGACCTGTCCCTGTCCGATGGCCGCCTCCCAGGCCTCCTGGACCTATCCCTGTCCGGTGGCCGCCTCCCAGACCTCTTAGACCCGTGCCTGTCCGGTGGCCGCCTCCCAGACCTCCTAGACCCGTCCCTGTCTTGTGGCCGCCTCCCAGGCCTCCTAGACCTGTCCCTGTCTTGTGGCCGCCTCCCAGGCCTCCTGAACCTGTCCCTGCCCCTTGGACTACCCTCTTGCCCTCTGTGCCCCCCGGACTTCCTGTCTGCCCTGTATGCCCCCGTGGACTGCCTAACTGCCCCTTGTGCCCCCGTGGACTGCCTAATTGCCCCCATGGATTGCCTAATTGTCCCTTGTGCCTCCTTGGTCTGTTTCTGTGTCCCTTGTGCCTCCTTAGTCTGTCTTTGTGTCCCTTGTGCCTCCTTAGTCTGTCTTTGTGTCCCTTGTGGCCCCTTTGGTCTGTCTGTTTTCCCCCTTTTCTAGCCCCTTTCTCCTTGAACATTTGCTTATTTTTTCTATTCTTTTTAGGACCGTCTGGAATCCGGTCCTTTTGAGGGGGGCTATGTCACGTTCCTGTGTTGTCTGCCCTGTGTTCTCTGTTTCACTAATCACGTTTATGTCACGTTTCCTTGTTGTCCGCTCCGTGTTTTCTGTTTCACCCATCACCGATCCCGTTCCATGTCACGTTTTCCCTGTTGTCCGCCCTGAGTCTTACTGTCCGTGTGTGAAACTGCACTTCCCACAATTCCTGGATCACGCTCCCAGCCCTGATCACTGTGTTATTGTCCGCACCTGTCTGTTATTTTGTCATTACCTTGTCTGTTTATTTAAACCCCACTTTCTCCCCTTCCCGTTGTCGTTCGTTGATGTTCCATGTCTCCGCTTATGTATTGTTTGACTCTCTCTTCGTGTTCCCTGCCTGTCTGTCAGCCCGTTCATGGTTACCCCATTATCTGTCCGTCCAAGGTTACCCTGTTGTTCTCCGCCCTCCGTTTCCTCTTGTATTTAGTTTGCCTTTTTCCCATCGAGGACTTTCTTTTGTTCCTGTGTTTTGTTTATTCTGTTCTTTTGTTTCAATAAAGCCCGCATTTGGATCCACATTCCCGTCTGCCTTCTCCTACTTCCACAATTCATAACAGTAAGCCCCAAATAGCCACTTTTATAAACAGTTTATATCAACTCTTACCTTAGGTTTTTTTCTTTAAAATGAGCCATTTTTTACTTATCTGTGAGCTTGCTCGGGTAAATAATCCAGTGCTATATCTCAAAACATGCAGTCCATTAAAAAATCATAAGCAAAATATTGGCTGTTGATGTTCTCAAATATTGACTATGAAATGTTACATCATATACATTATCACAAAGCTGAGGATCTCAGCTGTCAAGTGACACAAAGATTTAGTTTCTAGACAACTCCAAAGCCAAGATATTCAGCATAACAGAGGATGATACAGCTATAAAAAATACACTTAATGTCAATGGATGAGCGCATGTGTGTGCGCTCAGCTGAGTTGGTGCGCCCCCTACATTTCATCTGTATATTCATCTGTGTGACGGAACGTGGGAGAGGAAAAATTATTTTTCCTAATAATTGTTGATTATGGCTGATATGAGAAATACAAGCAATGTCAATGTCAATGTCACCTTTATTTATATAGCACTATTAAAACAACACATGTTGACCAATGTGCTTTACATTCTCACTGAAAAATAGAAAGAGAAACATACTACAATAGTAATAGAATAAAAAATTAAAATATAAACATTTAAGACGAATAAGCCATGGCAAACAGATATGTCTTAAGTTGTACTTTAAAAACATGTACAGAGTCAGCATCCCTAACATATGATGGCAAACCATTCCAAAGTCTTGGCGCTACTACTGCAAAAACCCGATCCCCTTTCTGGCTTAACTTAGTCCGTGGAATTTTCAGCAACTTTTGAGTTGATGATCTAAAGGTTCTTCCTGATTGATACTCTATTAACAGAGCTGATACATAAGTTGGTGAAAGGTCATGGAGTGATTTATACACCAATAAAAGAAGTTTAAAATCAATTCTATATTGAACAGGAAGCCAGTGTAGAGCGATCAAAGATGGAGTGATATGTTCTCGTTTTTTAATATTCAATAATAATCTAGCTGCCGCATTTTGGACCTTTTGCAGCCGTAGAATAGAAGCTTGACTAATACCCTTATATAAAGAGTTACAATAATCAAGTCTTGACGATATAAGCGCATGGATAGCAATTTCAAGGCTCTTATACGTCAAACATAATTTCATTTTAGCCAAGTTTCTTAAGTGAAAGAAACTTGTCTTCACCACATGATTTATCTGTGCATTTAGCTTCAGAGAGCTATCGATGTAAACACCCAAGTTTTTAACACGTTCTTTAACATGTATTGAGAGTGGGCTGAAATTTAACTCCACTGAGCTCCTTGTTCTTCTGGACCCGCATACTACAATCTCAGTCTTATTTTCATTAAGATATAGAAAGTTAGAGGCCAACCATGATTTAAGTTCAGACAGGCAGGACATTAGCACAATCAGTTTGACAGATGGACAGCACATAGATTCTTGCATGCGGGCGGTCCTTGCGTCAGTAGTAGAATTATCATTCAGTCAACTCTATCAGCTCATTCCAATAGCTGTGCAGAGCCAAATACTCCACTGACAGCCAACTCACATGTGTTTTGTGGACAGGGGACAATTGTCCTTTTGTCCTCTTGTATGTACTGCTCTGTTCTGGCTTCTTTTTAAGATACTAATATTTTGTGTCCTCATTCTGGCTTAGCTTAGAAACCTATTTCCTCTTTAAAGCTCATATTTGGGTTAAAATGCAAGCTGTACAGAGTTTGATCAGATGGGATAATTTGTTGTTTGTTTTTTCAAATAAAGAGCCCCTCCCTCTCCAACTCACTCAACACAGATTGCGGTGAAAGAAGGGAATAATCAAACAATTGACGAGAGGGGAGGCTAGTTTGTTTTACCTCTTGCTGATAAAGTTTTATCACAGAGATCAACTAGATTCATGAGGAATTTACATCCACCTGCCAAGTCACAAAAACAGGTCTCCTAGGGACAAAAATAGCCAAATGTTTTAAAAGGGAAATGGGAAGCTTATATTAACACCAACTTTAATTTATCAATCTCAGATCAAAACAATGACCCAGCAAACAAATCATTTTTTACAGTGAGGGCATCACACTTCACTGTTTTGACAGCTTGATCTTTGATGCCATGGTTATCAAGACTTAACCTAAATATTATTCTAAATGAATGCACTGTGAAGTTTATCTTTAACACCTGTCTTGGCAATGAATTGGAAGTTTATTGTTGTAGTATTAAACTGTATGGAGTGTTGTGTAGTGGTTAAAAAGCTGAGCTTGTAACCAAAAGGTTGCACATTTGAGCCACAGCTCCATGTACCATGTACCTTTGTGTAAACTGAGGTTGTTCTAGGGTGACTGTCCCTGTAATAATTGTACGGTAAGTCACTTCAGATAAACGGATGTCTGCTAAAATGACTACTTGTGTTCAAGGCATTCATTAAAATGAAGGGAGGGGAAATCAGATATAACCAACCATATCATTGACCTGCTACAGTATGTGCTCTGGTTACAATAGATAAACAAATAGATTATCTATCTGTCTGTCTGTCTGTCTGTCTGTCTGTCTATAGACATATGCAAGGCACAGACTTGGGCAAAGACTTCTTTTGCCAAACTTGGATTGCCAGACCAGACATGATGACAACTTACATTTCCTCTTCTAGTACCCATAATATAATCAGTCTGTCTGTCTTTCTGTCTTTTTGAGTTAGTACTATAACAATAATTATCATGCCCAAAACTTTGGAAAATAATCTAAGTGTAATTTATCCATAGATTATAATAATAAACAACAGGACTGAGAGTCCCCAAGCATTTATGATCAAAGGATTATGTTTCATTACAATACATTACACAGTGCATAATAACAGTTGAAATTAAAGCACAGATGAATACAAATTCACTTTCATAGCACACTCTTAAATATTTGTATATTGTGTATCATACCAAAGATGTTTCCCTAGAGAATGCAAATTCTCACCTACTCATCTGAAATGTCTGCCTGGCTGCTGTCCTCACCCTGCAACTTGCTGTAATATATCCACATAATCCAGGAAAAAAAACATAATAATTTCAATTGACACCTTTATCTCCATTAAACACATGAAATGTATTACACAGACTGTATACTGTATATACTTTAAATTATTATAAATTATATTGGCATACATGTTTACATTCTTTGTAAAGCCAGAAGAGGAGGGACACCCCAGCTGAGTCTGGTTCCTCTCAAGGTTTATTCTCTTCACTAATACACCTTCTAGAGTACTTTTTCTTGCCACAGTTTCATTGGGGGCTTAAAGGGGTCATGACATGAGAAACCAAATTTGCCTTGATCTTTTGGTATATAAGAGGTCTTTGTATCATTAAAACGTCCTGCAAGTTTAATATTTTAAGACGTCCTCCCCATTCTAAACGAATCATTTATTTAATCAAGCTCAAAATACAGCTCGTTCTGGATTCATGGTTAGAAGTGACGTGTCGGTTAGAAGTGACGTAACAGCGTTTGCATATGACCGCCTCCAGCACAAGATAACTACGCTTTAAGCGCAAGACAACTACGCTCATTTCAGTATCGCCGTGCGCCTCACAAGTGTTCAGTCGATGGACAGCGAGCTCTGACAGAGACTACTTGTGCACAGGAAAATTACGATGCCACACAGATGTGCTGTTCCTGGCTGTGGTCAAACAAAACCTCTGAATAAGCTGCCGAAAGATCCAGACGTCAGGGAAAAATGGATGCAGTTTATTTTTTGCGGACGTCCCAGTCACGGCAGTGTTAACTTAAGCGTTTGTTCTGTACATTTTAAGGATGACTGTTTTGAGAACAAATCTCAATATGATGCTGGCTTTGCCAGAAAACTGTTGCTCAAAGATAAGTCCGTGCCGACTATTCTGGGAACAACGACGACGCAAACTGTAAGTAATCTATTTTAAACTTTAAACTACTTTTTAAAGCGCAATTTCATTCATTATGAATAATCACAGTGTTTTTACTTAGTTTACTTGCATATTGTTCTGGCTGGGAGCGTCAATAATTGATACATAGGCACTGACGTTAGCCAATCATAACAGTGGGCGTTAACACTGAAGTCTTAAATGGAAAACGCCCCCAAAACAGACTGTTTGAATCAGAGGATGAGAAACAGGGTGGGAAAAGGTCATAAATCACTAGATTTTAAAAGTTTTTCTTAAAAAAAAATATATTAATACTATAATTGCACCTAAGGGAACATAATAATACAATAAAAAAACCCATGTCATGACCCCTTTAACGAAATCTAGACATGATTTTCTGTCAAACTGGGGGCTTTAAAATTTTTGCACCTATTTTTAGAGGAATATTTAAGCTCTGTAGGTCCATACAATGCAAGTGAATGATGACCAAACCTTTAAAGTTCTAAAATCACATAAGTGGTTAAATCTATGTCTTCAGAAGCGATATAATAAGTGTGAGTGAGAAACAGATCCATATTTAAGTCCTTTTTACTATTTACTATCAATCTCCACTTTCACATTCTGAAAGTAACAGTGAAAAGGAAGATTTATAGAAAAAGGACTTGAATATTGCCCACACTTATTATATCGCTTCTCAAGACATAGATTAAACCACTGGAGTTTTATGGATTACTTTTATGTGATTTTTATATGATGGAGCAACATAATTTGTGTGACATGAAATAATAACTAAAGGTATTTTTGATAATAAAGGTGATAGGCTACTGTGTAAATATAGGGACAATAGTTATAGGCCAAAATTTGTCAGCTTAAGCAAATACTTTTGAGACAGATAGATGATTTTTTTGAGTAATGAATTCAAAATAATTCTTCTTCAAAATAACCACTCCAGGAAATGGTTGACCAATCAATTATTTGGGGCTTTATTGGCATTTTGCAAACATAATACTTGTCTAAATTAAGTTTGAAGTAGATATTTTAATGGCTAATCAATTTCATCTGCTTGAATGATTTTGTAGTGTTTCATGTCCACTTTACTCATTCACTGCACCTAAAAATATCGTCTACTAGAGTCGGATCGAAACAGGGGTCAGTCAGCTCCTCCGTGAATCCCGCCCTGCCGTTTAGCCTAAATAAACCGAAAGGAGGGGCTTGTCCGGGACAGAGAAGCGCAAGGACCTTCTGTGCCGTAAGCAGTGTGTGTCAGGTTTCATTCTGAGAGAGATTCAAGCGCGTAGCAGTCAGAGAAACCCGTCAAATGGCACGACTCATCCGCAGGGACTCCCACTAGAGCCGGACCTTACTGAACCACAATCTCCATGCACTTGAACCAGCAGCATGCCTCCATTGAGGTCGTTTTGAAGACTGATATAATCAGATGAAAAAGGGTTATGCGTCTGTGAATTACCTGAAAGGAGAACTTTTAATTTTTCGAACCCAGAACCTGCTCGGCTTGATAAAGTTGTGGGTAAAGATTAAATAGCCTATATAAACTACATTTAACAGATATGGAGGACACGAAATTGAGAGTATCACCCCAGTCCACCCATGACAGGACTTGTGTGGAGCATCCTTACCAAAAGCGCCTTTGGACAGACTGGAAGGACATGTGTAGTAAATGCGTGTGCACCGCACTGTGTTTGCTCTCGTTTGGAGTTTGCGTGTTGCTTTACCTGAGGACGTCGGATCTGCAGTCCAGAGTGCTCAGTTTAGAAAAAGACAGAGATCCCCGAATCTCGAGTTGGATCTCTTTAGAACAGGTGGAGCCCGTTCTCTGGAGTCGACTCGATCAGATTTTAGAGGAGGTGAGCGGTCCCTTTTTTTTGTCTCTTTCTTCTTTAAAAAAATAAATACTTTTAATAATTATAATTATAATAATAATAAAAAATAAAATAATACATTCTAATCTCACTGCGATTTATATCAAACTTAGCTGTCAACATTTTTGCTGACCATTTGTGCAAGACGCAAATCAGTGTGATGTAATAATAACAGAAATGTCTATCATCAAAATAGTCCAACTGTCTGCTATATGTATTGGGTCCGAGGACAGAGTGAAAGATGAGATTTTAATGTTGTCCCACCTTGAGAAGCGATGTGTCTCAACGGGAGGGACTTGTTGAGTCTTTGAAAAATGTGTGTTCAGAAAGTTCATTGAGTACAGTGACTTCAAGAACTACATCCAGGTCTATGAAAATGTGAATTTAAAGTTGAGAAATTGACCAACTAATCTGCCATGAATCCTGTGTCAAGCCCCCAAATGATTGAGTAAACTTGTGCCCACAACTGAGCAATGGCGTTTTCAAAACTTGTGTAATTAAGTTCACTTAACTTGGTGATCACATAGAATGAACTTAACTATTTAAGTTAAGGATACTAGATGCAAGTAGACATAACTCAGATTTGCTATTTTATTGTTGTTGTTTCTACTTAATAATGTTATTTGAATGGACTCAATTCTACACTGAAAACCCTAATAAGTTAATTGCAATAATTTGATTGAGTAAACTTGTTCCCTCAATTCCATTGAGTAATGGGGTCTCCCAAAACGTGAGTATTTAAGTTCAATTAACTTGGTTTTCAAGTAGAGTGAACTTAACTATTTATGTTGAGTTAACTACATGCAAGTAGACTTAACTCAGATTTGAATTTAAATATGGTTGTTTCTACTGTTGTACGTTTTAATTTAAATGATTCAATTTTACATCAAACAACAGCACAGCTCAAATAAAGATGATAACTGATTCTAGGTCAGTTATTAAATAATTTGTTACAGAAATGCATATATGCACTTCGGCTGCACATGCACAAAGAAAACTAAGATGTGTGACCAGGGTCCAACTTGACCAAAGAGACACAGATCACCCTAATGATGACATTACACCAAACAACTATTTGCAACAAAGCATAAATAATACAACAAAAGAGCTAAAACATCTATGAATTCTTAATAACAATTATTTAAATTAACCAATCTGTTCCCTCTGACAAAGGAAACATAATTCAAGCAACAGGGGATTGTGGGTATTCCCCATAGCCTAATTTTTGTACTCAGTATTTTGAGTTAACACTTCAAATCTTAAATCTATGGATTTTTAAGAAAAGTAAGTTAAATTAACTTAAATATTTAAGTTATGAGTCCAAAACTTGACATTTCTAGTAATACTTAAGACAACTTGATTTTTACTGTAATGACAACTTTATGGTTTACAGTGTAGTTCAAACATCAGATAACAGCTCAGTAATGATGTATCTCATGACAATTCTCTCATAATTTACTCATCCTCATGCCATCCCAGAGGTGTATGCCTTTCTGTCTTCTGCTGTACACAAATATCATGTTTTAGAAGAATTTCAGCTCTGTAGGTCTGTGCACATGAATGGTGGCCTGAACTTTGAAGGTCCAAAAAGCACATAAAGGCAAACAGTAATCCATAAAACTTCAGTGGTTTAATCTATGTCTTCAGAAGTGATATGAGAAGTGTGGGTGAGAAACAGATCAATATTTAAGTCCTTGTTTTTACTATAATCCAATTGGTAACCTCCAATTTCAATTCCACATCCTTCTTTTGTTTTTGCCAATTCACACTGTTTATGCATATCTACTGGGCAGGGAGGAAAATGACTTAAATATTGATCATATTTCTTCTGAAGACATAGATTTAACCACTGGAGTCATATGAATTACTTTTATGCTACTTTTATCTGCTTTATGGAGCTTCAGATGTCTGGTCACCATTAACTTGCATTGTATGGACAATGCTGAGATATTCTTCCAAAAATCTTGTTTTGTGTTCAGCAGAAGAAAAAAGTAATACATCTGGGATGGCATGAGACAACATTAGGGTTTACCGTGTTCACATCAGTAGCACAATATGTGAGGACAATGTGTGTGGACAAATTAAATGTTTATAATACAGAATAAAGTTTGTTTGGTACATTTCAAAATCATATTAATAGTTCGCCCTATTTGAACTATTGCGTTTGCTGCTGCCAGATCAGATTTTTCTACATGGCTCCATATTTTTCACATCCTGTCTAGCACAGATATAGAATGACTGTCTGTAAATAACACAAGCACATTGCTAAATTTGCCTGCTGCGTATGTGATATATCCACATTATTGGTGTGATCCTAGATACGTTCATATTATTCTCTATTTTCCTCATTCAACATAAGCAAATTCTATTTAGTAATTAGCATGTCTACTCCTGCACAGTATAACTACTGTTGTTTAATGAAAACATTATTTGTAGCATCAAAAACCTGCCTGAACACAGTCACCATGCAACCATCCGTTTTTCATCAAGTCAACCAGTTAGGGCTCTAACCAGCTTTAGCACTAGCCGAACACACGTTGTCTAGAGTTGCAATGAGCCCAAAGTGGCGAGGTTGAGAAAAGTAAGATATAACATTGCCTGCGGCGGCCCTGGTCCTGTCACACTGGCCTCTGGTGGTTCATCACCTAGATACATGTCAAATTCTGCAATGTTAAAAGTTTCTTGGATAGCAAAAACAAAGCTTGGAGAATGGCCGCCATCTTACTACCCACAGTTTGTAAAGCAATAGTCTATTGAGGATGTTGCAGTTGAAAATCTAGTGTGTTAATGAGACAAAACAGACTGGAGCAGAGTCAGCCAAGCCACATCACAGTTGAGTCAATCTGAAGTTGAGTGTAATTGTGTTAATTACATTACAGTGTCTGAATAATGATGAATCACTTTCACACTTGGTTCGATTGCCTGTTCCGAACCCGAGTTCGATTGCTCCCCCCTCCCCCCTGCCCCCGATGGACTGTGTTCACATTATATATTTGTATCTGAACCGCGGTACGCTTGCGTCATCAAGCTGCAGCTGGTGCGTAATCGTGTTGCTTGATAACCGCGAAAAGAAAAGGCGTCAAAATTCAATGAATAGACTTGCTCGGTTTACATTTGTTCTTCTTTTTTTTAACCTTTGGTTTTGTTTTCAACATCAAGATACAGAAACACACTTGCGTCTGTCTGCCGCAAAAATACTGAAATCGTTCAAAAGACAGCGAGCTGTCCGCCGAAGACAATTTTTGCGAAGGCAAGCAGAAATCATCTCTCTGCTTGCAGTGCGTGTGCGTCAATCCCGCTTTTCGTCAAGGTAAGTGTATACACACACACACACACACACATGCACGCACGCACGCACGAAAGTAAACCCTTTCCGCTCATTTTGAAAGTGACGCGTGTGAGACTGACGACCACATTATACGTCATCAATTACGGTTCACTTCCGCGGTTTGGTTCGATTGCGTTCATATCAGCAGCGAACCGTACTGGAGTTCACATGAACGTACCCCAGACCACCTTTTTAAGCGGACTCGAGTACGGTTCGCGGGTGCGCACCCGAGTTCGGAAGACAGCGTTCACATCATCCAAATGAACCGAACTCTGACGTCATTCGAACCGGGGTGCGCACCAAAAGTGCTAGTGTGAAAGCCCCCTAATACTAATAGGGCTTTAAAAACACCTGAAGTGCATTTAATATCAGGGTGTTCTGTTATCAAGGACAGATGTTTCTCATAAACATGCTGACAGCAAACATCTCAGCATCACCATAAAATTGCATGGTTCTGCAGTTACTTACATGAAGCCTTTATGTAAATTGAGAAACATCAAATCTGAATGTGTCTGTTGAAGTAGAGAATGGTGCTGATTTAACTATTTATAATAGAATGTGCCAGTCCTTTAAGGGTGTAATCAAGATCTGGTCAGGGATGAAGTAGCTGAGAGTGTAAAAGAAAGAGATGGAAAGAGAGATAAAGTTAGGCCTGCAGGCACAAAGTCTGGGGTCTTATTAGTAATCGGTCACTGGAATTGTAAAATGTTTTGTCATCCTTTCAAAATAGATTGTTAAAACCAGATCAAATACTTGGTATAGAGTTACCATTAAAGCTGGGAGGCAGAGAATGTCCCCTCCCTCCTAACCTACCCACGAAAGCTTTGGGGGATCAGCTGTCTCATACCATTACGGCAAACTTACCATATACATCACACAGGATATTGTCATCTTATAGAAATAGTTCACCCAAAAATGAAAATTCTATCATCTTTTACTCACCTTCAGGTCCTTCCAAACCCATATGACTTTCTTTCTTCTGCGGAACACCAAAAGAGATGTTTTAATGAATAGCCACGCGTGCCAATGTGAACGAGCTTCTGACAACGACATTCTGACAGTCGTCAAGATATTCACTGAATAATTGACTTGAATCTCACCAAAACCTATCCAATGCCTTTAGGAGACTTGACATGTGACTCACAAGGTGCATGGGCTACTTTTATACTTTTGGGCCCTTTTTGTGTTCTGCAAAAGAAAGTCATACAGGTTTGGAACAACACAAGGGCGAGTAAGTCATGACCAAATTTTTATTTTTGGGCAAACTATGAACTTCTGTAAGTTGGCATATTTCAGAGTAAAACAGGATATTCGTTGAGAAAAAATTTAGTATGGGATGATACTGTATTTACTTGAGGTGGTCAGAGACGAGGGGTAGAAAAAGAGATTCGTGACATCAGAAGAAAAATTTAATATTTTCAGATTCAGAGCAAGTTAATACATTTAAAATATATATTTTCATTTGGAATAACGTGCCCTGGTGAATTGTGCACAATGAGACCAGGAACATACATTAAGTTAACACCTTTTTTCAAGCAGGGGCCGTTCACAACAAACACGTATTTGCATCAGTCTGTGTTGTTTTTCAATTTCTTTTTCTCTGTAAACAATGGTAAAAAATGGTCTTTGACAATTGCGCTGTGCCTTACTGTTTTTTTAGCATCTGGCGTAGAAGTGCTGCATTTTTTAGAAAGTGAGTCAGGTTACTTTTAAAAAAAACATTTTGAGACCCCTGCTTTCTGTTTTATTCGTTGTGTTGCATCTAACCTTTTGTAGCGCAAGAATATATTTGATCTAAACGGCCCCTTATAGAGTTTAAAATGTAATAAAGTAGAGTCATTGTTTCTTTATATGTCGCGCATAGTCAATGCAACTTTGCATTCATCACTGGTTATTGTTTGGTAAAAATAGCACACTACCTTATTATTTATGAGAGCACTTTGCTTTAAGTGCAACAGGCTTCGTCCATGCCATGGTTTGACTTAAATACACCAATTAGATTGAAAATGCTCAGTATTTGTTGCTTAAATTTGGACGTAACCTGGGAACGGAGCAATGGAAAATCATGGATTAAAGCTTTAGCAAACCCTGTTTAATACGTACAGTATATTGCGCCCGTGGAACAGTCGTTAGCACACAGTACAGGTTTCTTTCAAATTGTAATCCATTTTCCACAGTTTTTTGTGCTTACACAACAAGCGTCTGTTTGTTAACCCAGCTGTCACACATACAATATATTTTAACAGCATTCTTTAGCTTTTCCTTCTTTTCTAAAGCTCTGCAAGCTCTATTTCTGATTAACAGTATCTATAGTGCTGCTGAGTTCAGTAGTGTGGAAAACTTGCCACAATAGCTTGTAGTGTCTGAGACCAGTCTGAATAAAGACTACTCCAGCCGAGAAGAGGATCTGCAAGTATCGACCAAATAAAGGCCCTGGACAGTTTGTTGTTAATATAAACTGGGGCAAGAAAAATGTCAGATTACTGCTCAATAATATGTATCTCAAGTGCTTCAATATTAGAAAGAGAGGTCATGACCTGTAGTCCTGTACCATGCTGCCAAAAATATTTAAATGAAAATATGCCATCCCATATGTGTATGACTTTCAAATAAAGATTTTTGGAAGAATATTTCAGCTCAGTAGTCCATACAATGCAAGTCAACAGAATCCAAAATTTGTAAGCTCCAAAAAGCATATAAAGGCAGCATAAAAGTAATCCATATGACTCCAGTGGTTAAACTCATATCTTCAGAACCGATATGATAGGTGTGGGTGAGAAACAGGAAAATATTTAAGTCAATTTGTACTATAAATCTACTTTAACACAGCCCTTTTATATGCATTAACAAGAGTTCTTCTTCTGTTTTTTGGCAATTCACGCTCCTCGTGGATATACCTACTGGGCAGGGAGGAGAAATAAAAATAATAAAAGTAGTAATAGTAATAATATAAATTGAAATTCAAGGACTTAAACAATTATCTCTTTCTCACCTACACCTATCATATCACTCCTGAAGATATGGATTTAACATCTGTGGTTGTATGGATTACATTTATGCTGCCTTCATGTGCTTTTTGGATCTTCAAAGTTCTGGTCACCATTCACTTGCACTGTGAGAAGAAGAGCCATTCTTCTACAAATCTTCATTTGTGTTCTGCAGAAAAAAGAAAGTCATACACATCTGGGATTGCATGAGGGCGAGTAAATAATGAGATAATTTTCATTTATGGGTGAACTACTCCTTTAACTCTTAAAACTTATTTTAAAAAGTTTTATAAGCTTGGACTAAACCTACAATAGTAGCTCTGTTAAATGTCATGCACAGCTAGTGGAAATTTATTTTTCAAATTATTTCTCTAAATCCCATTCGTCTTGCTTTAGTTAAGCTGTGGTACGGCTGTTATAACATTCTGGAGGGTCTAAATTATATAATTTCCTGTTTGGTTAAAAAAAAAAGAAAGAAATCAAGTTTGAGAAATTATGTGAAAGAAAAATGTTGACCTAGTATACACACGTACATTGCTAATCAAGTAACTTACAACAGTGCTGCACCTGTCAATACGGTCACAGTACGCTACTAATAGAGTGAACGGCTCCAACAGATATGCAGAGACAATAGAAGTTGTGACCCCAGTGAAGGTCGGACCACCAAATATACAGTGGCCCCAAAAAGTATTTGGACACTAAAGCCACACTTAAAATGTATGAATCTGCACTATACAAACAAAATATGAAATGATGCTAGATCCTTTCTTAGACTCAGTGTAAGTTTTCCTGACATTGGTCATTTTGGAATGACATCAGCCAATTTTGGAATTTCTTTGGAATTACCAACTTGCCGCTATAGGTCATTTTTAGTTTAGTGTATATTTAGTATGGTTTCATATTGAGGATGTATTATGTCAGTTTCCCTCAAGTTCACACAGGTGTTCAAACTGTGTCCTAGTTTGACGACTACAAAGTATCAAAATACTTCTTGTCTCAATTTTGAACAATATATCTATTGTTTTATCATTTAAAAACCTAACCAACCTCTTTTTGTGAAACATTTTGCTTGCAAAGTTTACTTGTGATATTTCTTTTTATTTGTTTTGTTTTTACTTGGTTGGATATTTAGTTGTTTCATTCAAGGACATTGTTACATTTTAAATGTTCAAATACTTTTTGGGGCAGGTTTATTTGTTAATCTGTCGAGGTTATCTATACAATTGTTTTTACTCCATTTAGTTTGAATCTGAATATCGAAGACTGATTTTTTTTTATTTATTATACCTCACATACAACATGGTACATTTTTGCGCTTCTCACTTGAAATGTCTTCCTGTTCTGTTGCAGAAATTAGCAGCACGTCTTCCGAAGATTCGGGCAGCGCGGGATGCACCTCACAGCTGTCTCTGTCCATCAGGTATGCCTGTTTACCCCATTCATCCACAACCCTCCCCCGATCACATCACACCTGTGCTAATGTGCTCTACCCACTGCTTCTGGTGTGCTGTTGAATGTAGCTTGCAGTTAAGGCTTTTTGCAAAGGCCTTTGAGCATCTGCAAAAATGTCTCTTGTCTATAATGATATTGATATGTTAAGAAACTGCTATTGTTTTCCCAGCTACAGGATAGAGAACCACACAGTCGATTAGATCCAATTTCCCTCTGTTATGAAAAAGATTGAAAAGAGTCCCTTTTTTATAGGGAAAAAAAACAACCCCTCCACTTCCTGGGCCTTTGCAATCCACAGCACTGCACTTGTGCCCTCAGACTGGCATGAATGAGGTGACAGGTGCAGTCGTATTTTCGGGCGCCGTTGGCAGTCATTGGTTTCTTTTTGTGTTTGAACGGGCTGTGATGCAAGCCGGAGTTCTGGTATGGCGTCACGTGTCTCTTCCTGATCATAGGGAACAGTCAGAATGTTTCACACCATACTACTAACAAGTCACATCCATAATCACTGCTTGAAAAAAAAACAGCCTATTGGATTGCTGGTCTTAGCTTGGCTGGGCTTGGAGATAGTGATGTCCGATTCGAGAATGATTCTCCTTTTTAACTGATTCTTTTCACAGACTCAAAACCGATTTGCAAAGCTTTGGTAGACCACCCAGCTATCAGGTATGAACTTGTTTAGGAGTACAGAGACAACTATAAGTTAGCCATTCATAGGTTAATTTTCTCAAAATCTGTAAACACTGTCTCTGTGAAAATTCATCTGTTTGTTTTGAGTGACCCATCTCAACAGAGAGACAATAACATTGACTTGACCAGTGGCGTGTGTTGGGGGTGGAACTACAGTATCTGTTTTTTTCAATCAACGGCAGAAGGGGGGCATATTCAGAAAGCTATTTTGAAAACAATGTTTATTTGCGCAATTCCATTTGATGCCGCAGATGTTGCACATCTGTATTTTTCAATACAGGATTTTTTTTTTTTTTTTGATCCAGTACTTCTTTTGTTGCCCTTTTTTGGTCATACATAAAAAAGCCACAATAAAATATACATACAGGATACAGTTATATAGAATTATGAGTAAGGGTCAAAAGTAATCTCCCATGGCAGTTTGTAACAACACACCTGAATTCACACATGCATCAGAGAGGGTTAAAATCTGATCTGCTTGTCACATCACTACTGGCTTCCTTGCAGCTAAATTTTTATACCTGCTTCCTCAATGTAACCTCCAGATGTCATTCATTAGACAACAACTCTGTGTGTGTGTGTGTGTGTGTGTGTGTGTGTGTGTGTGTGTGTGTGTGTGTGTGTGTGTGTGTGTGTGACTTTACACATCCCTGAGAACTAGGCCAGATGGTACACACATCTCAGTGTTAATTAAGCTAGTCAGTACCAGTCATTGTTGTGTTAACGGAGTGGAAAGTGTCTTCAGACAGCGTAGTGAAACCAGTTTAAGATGGATATGTCATGGATGGCCTTTTTAAGAGTGAAGCCTGTTGGGCCAGGTGTGGGCACCGTTTAACAGCAGGCATCCCAGATAATGGCTGTGTTTGTTGTTGTTTGGTCTTTATTGCTGTGCCGTGGGAAAGTGGAAAATCTCGCCATAAAACTGTAGTTTTACTTAAAGGAATAGTTCACCCCAAAATTAAAAGTCTGTAATTTACTCACCATCATGTTGTTCCAAACCTAGATGACTTCTTATCCTCCATGGAAAACAAAGGGAGAAGTTAACTGACTGTAGATGACAAGTAAGATCAAAGTTTTTGTTTGTAAACATGCACATTTTGTTTACAGTGTGCATGGTTACTCTTTTTAAAATGCATGCACATAAATACTATGTGTATTATCGGATGTGTTCACATATGTGTCGTTCTCCATGTCGCCAGCTGCTGCCTGTCAATCTCTCCAGCACGCAGTGTTCAGATGGCTTCCATTCCATTGTTTATTTTGAGTGCTGGAGTGGGCTATAGTGGCTCGTCTGTGGCCCTTTCATCAAAAGCACAGACTCACATGCACACTTATTAGATTGAATTAATGCTGCAACAAGAGAAGAGGTATAACTTTGCTATCCACAATGGCATGGTGTCCCAGCTTAAAAGTGCCCAAAACCTCTTTAAAACCATCAAAGCAGACCAGCATAAGTAGCTTTGCCAGGCTAAGAGACCAGATAACCACTTAGGCTGGTTCAAGCTGTTTCTGTCAACAACTTTTTTAAGATTGTAGCACCACTCTAGCTCCATTGCACTCCAAAAACACCTGGCATATAAGATTAGGGACTGTATCAACACATCCAAATGAGTTTATTTTTTTTCTTATTTTCTGAATCTCAAGGGGCTTCAGAGGTTAAGTTCACTCAGCTCATGTTTAAAAACTAATTTGGCCCATTCTGATTCACTCTGAAATCCTCCATGATTTGTTTTTGTTAACAAAGTCACAGTCTGTTCATACACGCAACTGTTTACCCTCCAGCATTGCACGTTTCAGCTGTAACAGTGCCACACATTCTCACTCTCATAGTGGACTGTCAGAATGTTTGGCAAAATTTTTGAGATGTACTTCACCTAAGTGTGCCCATTCTCTCATTCAAGACCCTTGATGTGCCCCTCATTTATTTGTATTGTCACCACATACAAACAGTACTCCAGAATTCATAAAATAGCAATGGCACGTAACTTTAAGAAGAAATGTTCTGACTGTATATTTTCTGTAATGCATTGATTAGATTATTACCTATTTTTCAGAACGATGATAATTGAGAGTTCTCTGGGAGTATTAAACATATTAGACATATGCTACTGAGTTCAAATTATTTCAATTCTATATTAACCCTTAAATGCATGAGAATTTCAACACTCATATTTGTGTCATTAGAGACCCGCCACGTCACAGATGGATCTGAAAAATGTCCAGATAGTGTAAAATTATCAAAATGATTTCAAGACAATTAAAAGATAATTGAATAAAATATGTTTTGATGTTTTATTTTTCATTTATCAAATAGAAATAGCAACAAATCAGGACAAATCTAGAACAGGGTTTATTATTTGCACACGGAAATTTCATGAGACGCAACTGTCTGTCAAACACATATTGAGCTACACATAAACATGAGATACTCATAAGCTACACATAAGTCACATATTTTTTCAGGCACTTATAGAGACATAATTTCAGTAGTACACCCACACTGTTCATGTGTGGTACTTGCTATAGTTTACTTCCATGTTATTTCTTCATCAAATAGCAATGTCTAATGTAAATCAAGACACCAGTGTCACCTTGAGTAAGAAATAACGTGTATAACATGTATTTGTACACACATATGGAATACTGTATATTCACCATTGTTGTTAATTCATTCTTGCACAGAAAATCAATGTGAGATAGTAATTATTTGTATGAAAATAGTACTAATTTCTCTTTTAATAAACAAAGAAATAGATATTCTGTGATAGTAAACTTAAATAGATATGAAATAATCATACAAACATAATTTATGGAAGTGCAAAAAAATAAAGATAATAATAATAAACACTCTTAGGTTCATTTTTGAAATTTGGACATGTATTTTTTTTAAAACTGTTTATAAGAGAGAGGTTGAGGAATACAAAAAAGGAGTGGGCACAACTCCAAAAAAGCGATGAGGTGCAGTACGGGGTGGATTGAGGTTCCCGGATCTCTAAAAACTTGAGGTATGCTTTAAGGGTTAATACAGTTTATAACAGTGGTTCTCAACTGGTGGGTCACAACCAGTAATTGTCTGTTCTAATCAGGATAACAAAATAAAGGTAAAGGTACTGTACATACTTTACAGTCGCATAACTTTTGTTGTTGTACATCCAATCAAACGCTACGGTATTTTGCCGCAGATTCATCCAACACTTTGTGAAAGCTAAGCAAATCAGTAATATGTCAACATGGAAAGTGTGGTGAGCAGGGTGTTGCCGAGCGATAAGGATGGACGGATGGGGAGAATTATGGCAATGAGTTGGTTGAGAGAAAAAGAGGAGCCAGTGCCGCAGTTCGAGAGAGAGAGACACACAAAGCGTGTGTGCTGAGTGTGCTGTGTGTGCGTGCATGCGTGCCTTATGTTTGATTGTCCACCCAGCTCCCGCTTCCACCTTCGTAAGCAAGACAGAGGTCTGATACAGAAGATTGTGTGACATGCCTTTATTACTCAAAACCATGAACAAATATATGACTCTGACTACCTTAAATATGGCTTGAAATGAGGATAAACATGGCTTGTGCTGACAACCATGTGTTTTGTGCAGTGAATTATTGGTGAGAGCATGAAACCATCAAAAAAACAAGAGCCATTTAGAAAAAAACATAACAAGCCTGTTGAAATTTCCAAAATAAATGATTAAATATGCAAATACATTTCAGTGTTTGATTTTAAGGACATTCTTGTTTACCTTTTTACAATAAACAATTATGGTTCTGGGTTGGGTGGCTACTAGAATGTAAAATCTGGATCCTGAAACCATACCAATTGAGAACCACTGATTTAACAATGGTAAATATTCAGTGTGCATGTTTAGCTCTGAACTCAATGCCCTCTGAACAGATGTGTATATATAAACATAATGTTTTGTCATAGCTTGTCATAGACAGGCAGGCTGCGTCCCAGTGCTGTTAACAGTGACTCGTGAAGCATTTTCACATTTAGCTGCCAGAGGAAAAAAGAACATAGTATATATACATAAAGACAATGATTTATGGTTGTAAAAAATTTATTTGAATCAGCATGTTTATATGCCATGTTTTGTTGCTGGTATGGTGGTCATGGTGACGTGGAAACCAAATGCATGCAGCTCGAGGAGTGAAGGAACACTGTAGAAAATTACAGCATGATGATGGATAAGATGCTCTTTTGTTCTTGCAGAGATTTGTTAAAATTATCCCAAAGGCACTTGCTGCCAACAAATTTGTCAGTATACAGGAAAACTTCAGTGACGGTTAGATTGAATCCAGGCCCAAGCTTCCAGAATGCTTTTGAATCCACACATTGTTTGCAGAAAAGCTGAATGGCACTTTCTTGGACACACTATTAGGAAAAGAAGAGAAAGGAGACAGTCGGCCTCTCTGTTGCTCTTATTTCCACAAAACCAAACATCCAATTCCCTAATGGATTTAGCTTCTCAGTGGCAGAATTCAGACCACAGGCCAACATCGGTGGCATTTGTGGTGTTATAGGAGGTCTTAAGCGATGGAGTAAGAGGGCTATCTTTGGATGTGTGCATCATGGACACTAGTTTTGACAGCTCCTCTGCTGGTCTTCTGTGGATTTCTGTGGCGACCGTTGAGAGCAAGACATCATGGAATTTCATTGTGTGCCAATCTGAGAGGATTAATCACAAGGAAGTCATTGAGCAGGGTGACAGGAGGGTATAGGCTTCTAAAGCCCCAAGCATTACTGGCAGGAAGTGACTTTTGACAGTTTACCTGAATGCTGTCTGACAAGAAGCCATATCTAGTGTGTGCAATCTGAGCTTGATTCGGGGGAGATATTTGCCATATTTAATATCCCCAGCATCCAAAAAAGCAACAACATCACATCCCAGATAATTGTTTCATTGCTCAGGTGTTGCTCTTTCAAAGCTATAAGACTTAATTGATTTCTCAGTTATGTTTTTTGAAGTATCGACTTTTAATTTAAAATAGCTCGAAATAAGACATTTGTTGACATGCCTTAATAGTATAGTCCTATAAAATCAACATAGATAGCAAAGATAATTCTGTCATTTTGGAAGAATTTGATGAGAAATGTTTGAGTTTGGTATCTTGGCAAATCTGAGCATAGGTTGAGGCATCTCTCCTGAAGCTCTAGATGAGATACAAGCGATACAATGTGAAGACAGTTTTGCAAAATGATATTACATGCTCCATACATGCATCGCTGCAATTCCTATGTGAAATGTCCACTGAGTAGTGCTGAAAGCGAGTTATATGTTCTCCCATACAGATGACGGTTTTAAGGTTAATGCTCTATTGAGTTTTAAATCAACAAAACGACATCCTAAACCTTAAACCTAAATGATAGTGTCACGTGTTGACTTGTGTGCTCTTCGGGACTCATATCTCGGTCTTTGGCATAGCAAGTGCAACGCTCTATCAGTAGAGCTAATGCCCAATTTGAATGTGTTTGAACAAGCATAAATGTCACCTTACAAGTCATGCATTAGAGTAAAAGTATTTTGATGTCATAAGATAACATAGTGTGAGCAACAGGGAGAAAGGTAAGTGTTTATGAACTGATAATATGTCCTTTTACTGGTGATTTGTGTGAAAGGCAAAAGTCTTGTTTTAGCGCCTCTAGTGTTCACTTAATCGGGAAACTGCCACGATACGTACAATGAGCAACATACCAATCATTTTCCTTTGGTAGAGACAGTAGGTTTGTACTTTTTCCTGTATATTTCCTGGTTTAATCATTGGAACTTATCTGACTGTGTTATGTTCATACTTTGTAGCCATTGTATTGGATAAGATACACACTCAGATGTCAGAGTGGCTCCAGAGCTCACACATGGCCATACGTACACAACACATGGCATGGTGGGCACTTCGAGAACGCCCAATGCATTGCTTGATGACAGACAAATATAGACCCCCAGGTCTGGATCAAAGAGTACTGCGGTTCATGTGGAGAGAGAGAGAAATACACAGAAATACAAAGACACAACCTCACAGTGCCCATGTGAAGGGGCGGTTCAACACACTCAAATTAACTTAGTACATTAAAGCCTGTTTATACTATCTCTTGAGAAAGGAGGAAAGAAAAAAGAGCAGTTGGAGTAATAAATGCCTTAATGTTGTTGTAAACAAGAGGCTACCTCTGATCTTCACAGCGGGGTCAGGTGAAAGGGTCGTGCTGTTGGTTATTTAAGGAGTTCCAAGTTCACCTTGACTTGTCTGCTGACAGGAAAAGGGGCTTTCGGATCTTGTTTCCTCACCCATGATTACTTTTCACTGCAGCTGCCAGAGAGCAGCCTTACTGGGAACAGACAGAGATTGAGGAAGCAGAAAGGACAAGACAGTTTGCGAGAAACAGGTTTTAGAATCGGCATCTTTTAATTCATGAGTTGGAATTGGAATTGGCCTATGGATGTTAAATTGGAATTTGATAAGGAATGACAGGTAGAGGAATTTATTGAATTGTTTGGTTCCATTTTGAACACTTTGGGGTATTTTTAAGCATATAGAGAGGCATAATCATAGAATGTTCCTGGAAATACCCCATAAAATACTATATATTTTTGCTGAGCCTTTCACAGAAGATATTCACATTCTGAATTTTCACATCTTGTTTGTATATTTTTGGCTAGACTCTATGGTATGTATTCAAAGATACCTGAGGAATATTCATCCTAGACAAAGACAAATCTATTATGAAAATTCAACCAGTGGTTAAATGTCTCGGCTGAAATATAATATTTAATTCTGAGACTGTTGCTCGAATAAATAGTTTGAGGAAATGCACGGTCATTCCTCTGTAGTTGGCCAAAAATTAGAACTAGTTTTTGCTTCTACAGATGCATGATAGCAAATAAGTGGAGGTCAAATTAGGTGTAATCGAAACCTAACTCCATTAAGCTTGTCATAAAAATACTGCTGGAATGTCTTTAATGAAAATAAAATCATGTCTGGATATCCTGGAATATTGTTTAAATCATAGCAATGCTATAATCCACAATTTCACAATCCCAGGAGGTATGAAAATGGTTTTCGAGAATTGGGTTTACAAAACCCCTGAATTATGAATATATGCACATAACTCTAAAATATAATACATGTGCAAATCATTTATCAAATTGTCATACAGTATTTCTTTATCCCTTTAAACTCAGATTGGCCCACAGAGAAGAAAATAATGATCAAAATATTAATATATACAGTCTTGAAACAAGTATTTATTAATAACAAGCAAAACTGAACAAGTTCTTTGAAATTTGCAGACAAAATCAGACATTTTCCATTTTGATAATTTATAAAAATGTAGCACTCTACATATTATTGCAATCAGTAAAGCATCAGTCTGATCAAATAGTCATGTGTCATATGTTATTAGGAAAGCTCTTCAAGAGTAGAATACAACCAGCCTATTTGTTTTACTCACAGACAAAAATATTGCGAGTAATTGCTAAGTATATTTCTTTGACAAACGTTACATGTAAACAGTGTTGCTTATAAGCTGCATTTTTGCTTATAACTTCGTAAAAAATAAACATAACATGAACTATCACATAAGATTATTTAGAGGAGGCGAATATCTTTAAAACGAGTTTACACACAATGTAATCAGATGCACAGATCATTAGATAATACACACAAAGCACAATGTGCACACAGCACATAATGTGCTATCGGGCTAAATACATGTTAAATCAGTTTTGTAATGCTATACATTTTGATTGCTTTGTTGTATAAACACAAAATGTTACAGGTGACATGATTGGGAACAAGAGAAAAGCAGGCTACTTTCTGAGCTAGATTTTCTACATCCTGAGCTATACAGTATAATCCCATATCAGAAAATATATATTTTTTGTGATTCTTAGGTTGAGAGTCTCATAATTTATCATAATCTATATAATTAAAAAATAAATGAAAAGTTCTCTTTAAAATGATACCAAACAATTGAACCTATCTTTTTTTGTAGAGCTATATCCATGTAATTTTGAGTATGCCACTGAAACAGGAACACTTTCAAATGTAAAGGGTTAACAGTGCTTATCTATGGCCTGAATACATAAGGAACCCAAAGATAGACTCTTCAAGAAAAAAGCAAAATACATAGTGATTGTGATTTACAAACAGTTTTGATTCTGTAATGTTATCCACATTTGCTTGAACTAATTAAGAACTAATGAGCACAACATGCTGAAACCTTTGCAGATGTCATCTCACCAATTTGCTTTTCAAAGCTGCACAAATGTTCTCTTTTTTCTAAATAAATAAGAATTAGTAAATTAATCCAATAGGGGTTGCACCAACTAGTCAACTAGTTCTGTGAATAGTTGGTGCGTAATGTGTTGATAAGTCGCTGATCACTTGACTTCACTTGCACTTACTCTATACATGGTTACTTACCTCATGTTGTTACCAATGATTTTGTTCTTCTCACAAAAGTAAATAAGCATAGTTAGCCTCAGTCACCATTCACTTTCATTGCATCTTATTCCATCTTTTTTCCCCCATCTTCCTTACATCTACTTTTGCGTTCCACAGAAGTAAGTCCTGCGGGTATGAAACAAAATGAGGGTGAGTAAATGACAACAGAATTTACATTTTTGAGTGAACTATCGCTTTAATGCCCCGCGACCCGACTTCGGATAAGCGGTTGAAGATGGATGGATCACTTTAATGCCTCCAGTGCAATGGGAGTGCAACCCTTTGAGGTGCATTTTCCTCAAAAGTAGCCTATGGGAAGATCTCTTACAAATATTTTGAACAAGACACAAATGCATAGAAGTTTTGATTTATTTGGATATGAACCAACAAACACAAACATCTTCCCACCAAGTTTGAAATTCAGAGAAATGTTAAGTACTTATGCAGATGGTGATAAAAATTAGCAGGAAGCTGAACCAACACAATCTCACAGCTGAACAGGGGAGTGATATATCAAGTGCTATATATGTGGTCACTTCTATTGCCCTTTTTGAAAAAGGACATTTTAGTCACACGCTGGAGGCATTGTTTTGGTTTGGAAACCTGGAGAGCCAAGCTTCTAAATCTTTCTGGCTCCTAACAGATCATGTGTGTTTGCATCCCCTGTTGAATTCCACTCGTTGCACACTCTTATACACTCAGGAACATCTGCCAGAAGCTTTTAGGAGATACAGATGATCGAAAAAGTGCTCTTTGAAAGAGCATTATGTTGGAAAGTTGCCTATGACTTGTGTTTTCCGGTAACACCGTTTATTACTCTGTAAATTATATATTAAGAATAATATGTTCTTTTATTATAATTAAAACTCTTATACATCCAAAAATGGAATGTGAAATTAACTTATTTATTTTTTATGACGTTAGTTCTGGTCCAACGGCCAAATCACACTCTTGGTCATGTGATATTGCTTATCATATATCATAGCAGGCATTGAGATCAGAATAGTTGGCAAGGTACTGTACAAATCTTGGAAAATGGGGTTATTGTTACAATGTCCCAAACAATATATGTCACATTGAAAATGTATTGAATAGGACACACACAACAAAACCAAAACAGCTAAATCAGGAACTCTATCAAATAATTGGACTACTGGAAATAATGTAAAACAGTCATTCTAGTCACAGGATTTACATTCAGTCCAGAAGTCTGATAGTGTGAGATCTTAAAACAAAGGTCACATGCAATTTGTCTGTATATGTGAGTGTGTATCTGTGTATCTGTGTATGTATGTGTGGACCATGGTCCCCTTTCCCTAAGGCAGAGTATGTGTTGGCATCATCTGTGAGGCCCCCTAATGTGCAGCAGACTTCCTGTGGGCATCAAGGTGCATTCTGCTTACTGCCGCTCAGAGGGAGCCAGTTCACTTCTTATGTTAACAGCTCTGGGCAGACGTCCAAAAGCAACAGTTTTTATTATATTTGAAAGTAGAAAAAAAAATCCCCTATTGGACTCTTTTTGTTCCGCAGGCTATTTACTTTAACAGTAGTCGAAATTGTAGTAGCACATTTCTAAAGGTCGTGTGTCACCTTTTAGAGCCTAAGACTAATTAGGTGCTTGAAAGTCTTAGCTGAAGAGATTGTCACCAGCTGGTCACAAAAGCATTGCCTCCCGCTCAGAGGGAAATCCAATTTTTTAACTCCTTATAACAAATATGTTTAGGTTTGTTTTACAGTACCTTCAGAAAGTATTTTATACTTTACATATTAGCCCTTAGAACACCCTGTATGATTACGACCTCAGTTTATAGCAGTTTTAATTTGTGATTGTAGATTTACCAGCAGGTAAATATACCTGGCCTGCTTACATATTATCAAACTTTTGTGGTTACTGAAATGCCCAAACCCCTCCCATACAGAAATCTGTAATATGGCAATACATGCAAAACACATACTGGTCTATAAATATATGTTCGAATGTGATTTTCACTGATATAAAAAGTCACATACTTGTAAATATATTTGAAAAATATCAAAAACATTGTCATTTTCATATACTGTATATTTCCCAAAGAGTAGTGGAATTTAATTATGTACAGTACATGCTATGGTAAAATATCAGCATGCAGTATGTTCATATATCAGATTTCTGTATGGACTAGAATGTTTGAAATGTACACATAGGGTAAAATCGGGTATATTTGGCCAGCATGAAATAATGTGCATAACTCAGAATGGGTCTGTAAAAGTAGCCTATCTGCTTTACATCAGTCTTTCATTTAGTACGGAAGAACAGGTTTAGTTATTGTGTATTTTGGAGAGACACAGCATCACTCCAGTCAGCATAAAACTACACTGACTCATTATATATGGCTGTTTTTGGCTTTTTTAATTACCTTCAGTCACCTTTAGAGTATATAACATGCAAAGCACTGGAGAGAACAAGGCAAGCGTTTAACAAGTCAGATCCAAATCTGACTTATCTAAAATGATCTATGATTATGGCTAAAGAGTTTAAAATCTGCATACTCTATCTAATTTAAAGATGATGTTAATTTCCATAGTCATGTGTCTCTGGATAGCACAGAAGTTGTTTTTGAGAACTTACTCTTATGTGTATAAGTTTGAAAGAAAAGTTATGAAAGAGGAGTCTTCATGCTTAAACCTCCAGGACTTCAAGCATTGTCAAATATAATGAAGAAATCAGCCCTCTTTTGGCTATAACATTGGCATCAATGCTGCTTTTAAGCTAATAAGGACTTAAACAGATGGCCCAGTATGAGACAGACTCACGTAGATGACTTACCTCTCTCTTTTATGTCCACATCAGGCACATATTTGGTATATCGGCCTTGGGGCTATGCTTATGTCATTTCCTCTTAAGCTCAATCACCTTTTCATCTGAAACCAAAACTCATTAAATCAGTGACGCAAGTATCGACAGTATTATTCAGAGTTACTTAAAAGGAATTATGTCACATGAAGGGCATTACATTTAAGGGCATGTCAGTTTAATATTGACTTAATTTGACTCACTACTAGCAAATGTTTTTCACATCATTCTTAATTTAAATTAAATCTACAAAGTTTGTAGTTTAATTGTTTCACTCAATTGTATGTTTAGTCAACTTAAATTTCATTGACTTAATTTTTAATTGACCATTTAAAAAGATATATGTAATACTGTAACTTTATTGGCATCGTTGAAAACATATATTTTTTTATACTGAAATACATTGAAAACCATTAATATGATTGATGTAAATCTGTGTTTCCCAATCCTGGTTCTGGAGTACGCCTAACACTGCATATTTTGGATGTCTCCTTTATTTGACACACACCCAGCCCAGGTCATGGAGCCTCTAGTAGGCCAGTTAAATAGGAAATATAATGGTTGTACTTCCAGAATCCAGACCTCCTATGGACCATTTTAGCACAGACTAACAGGTGTAAAGGTGCATAACCTACTCATAATCACCAAAGACTGCTGCTAATTTAGTAGAACAAGATCTGTTTCAGGCTGAAGAAACTCCTGGATGCTACCTTTGACCTCTCACCCCATCAATCAATACTGAAATTACACATAATCCCTGTGAAGTACTTGTATTGGACATTGAAGCCTTTCGATTATGTCACCACAACAAAAATCCAACAATGTTTTAGAAAATGATTACATGCTTTTAAACTTTTTTTTTTTATATATATAGAACTTTATTTTAGTTATTGGGATGTATTTCTGAAGATCCACTTCACTGTTCCCAGCCCCCATCCTACCCCAGCTTGCTCACCCATCCACGTGAAGCACTTAAGAGCTAATTAGTCCCATTAAACAGAGAGGCAGCATTTCCTTTCCTTTGTTTGTGCTGTCAAGTCTTAGAACCATGTCGCCTTCTATGTTGCTATAGCATTTTACTGTATTTACCTAATCTGCCCCCACTTTCTCAGTCCCTCTCCTCCTCCTCTGTCCTTTCATCCTCCCTCTCTCCTTTATAATCTTTCTCTAACTTTTGAAAGGGCTTTTTCAATTAAATAATACTTTCACCCTTGAGGCAAAGTGGGGTCAGAATTTCAAAAGAAAAGGGTTCAGTTGATATGTTTGCTATAAAAATCTGATGCTTTCTGGAAGAACTTTGATGTTTTTATCAGTATGCCCTCAGGATATTACATGTTTATAAGTAGCAGTAAGCAGTAAAATTACCAACATATTTTTTATGTGTGACATGACCAAGTAGTTTTGACATTTGAAACACTTTAATACAGTTCAGCCACCTTTATAGACTCGGCTGTGAAGCTCTTAGTGGAACATACACTAAAGGTATGTTTAGAAATATATAAATATATATATAAACATAACATGTTAGATAATATGGTGCCCAAACTGTTTTTTTGTGTGACTGATTAATCATATTACTTACTGACATTCCAGTGACTTGAACTGTATACATGCTAAGAACATGATTATAAGATCTAACTTGCTTAGCCAGCTCCACCAGGAGAGTAGTTGAACTGTGAGACAAAAAACCAGGGAAGAAGTTTTTTCTTAAGCAGGAATATTAAGAATGCAACTTTTATGTTATGCTCTCACACATTTCACAATCTAACGACATGTGAAATTGAGTTTGTGTAGCTAGAATTGTCTTGCGTAAAGTTGGTTTCTGCATTAAAGATGTTGACTTCTGTCTCTAGTAGAGATCCAGAGAGCAGGATGGCCGATATAGACCGATATAATGTTGATATGTCACACAATTTAATATAATAGTATATGAGATGACATAAACACAAATTGGCTAAAATGAATTCACTTTTATTTAGCATTATATTTCCTCACATTTTCACACAAAACTTTAACTTTGTAAAGATAAAAAAATAAGATTTTGTGTGTTTTAAGTAGTAGATAGCAGTTTCTCATAATGTCTTCTGCTTCTTCCCATTTTAGTAATCGTTTGCACAAAAATAAATAGTAAGACCTAAGGAAGGAAATAACAACAGTGCACTAGTGATGGGAAGTCCGATTCTTTTCCGTGAACCGGTTCTTTCGGATGGTTCGTTTCAATGAACCGTTTAAAAAGAACGATTCACCAGTTAATTTAAGTCACTGCGTAATGATGTCACTTTGTACATAATAATAATAATTCCCCAGCGTCGTGGAATACACGCTCAAACACATTCAATAAAGCCATATGTAAGTGCATATGGCATTTTAATCAATCAAGTTAAAACAAAACGAGTGTTTATTATCATCAGTGATTAATTCAGTGATCTTACATCTTGGATAACTTTCCTACATTAAAGTTTTGTACCTTAAGTAACCAATACAAACACTTATTTACAAACGCGGATGTTCTCAGTGTCTAAACATATAAAGTGAATAAAATAGCCTTAATCTACTCACCTTTTTTACAGAAATCAGGATCCAGCTCATAACAACTTAAGAATCTGCATGCAAAATACTCAATAGAAATTAATTTACATCTTTAGAATGGAACGTTTCACTCCCTCATTCAAGTAATTGGTTCATGCACGCTCATCAGCAACTCACTCATCAGTTCTCAATATTTAGAACTGAAAGAGGCCATTCTCAGTTCAGTGTACTGTTAATTCAAGAACTGCTATGATCGACTCTGCTGTCCCTGGATCAGTATACTGGTGACTTCAGAACTTGCGATCGGATCATCATCATACGTTGATAAAATGGTTATACAATCAAGTCATAAACATATTTCCAGTATGTTTTATTTGTTATACTTTCTGCTGTTCAGCAAAATACATCAAATATATACATTTCACCCACCCTTAATCACTCGGCACAGCACACGCATTATCAGTATCAGCAGCTCATGGCGGACACCTCCGAAAGAGGCGATTCTCAGTTCAGTATACTGTTCACTCGAGAAGTTCTGTGAGTGACTCATTGCACTGGTAACGTCAGAACTGTTGCAACTGGAGTGTTCAGTCTGATTTTGAACTAGTTGGAGTGGTTCATTGCAAAGTAGAGTTTGGAAAATGCAAATATCACCAGTTTTAGGATCATATTATTCCCGTATAACGTTTCCTAGGTAAATTAATATCTTCAACAATTATATAGAACAAGCGGAGGACATAATTATCCAAAACAGACACATACGTAGGCTTTTGAACATTTAGTGATGGAATTTACAAGAGACAAACTCAAATATTCAAACACAGTGCACAAAATGAAAGATTTTCAGCATTTGATGTTCAGGTAAGTTCAGATACAATTACTCAGATAAGAGGATATAACTAGAAGTTCAGTTTATGCGATGAAATACTTAATATGCGATGAAAATCACTGATGATGGTAGAAGCAGGTTTAGGGTGGTGGTGTAAACAACGAGTAGTCTCAATCAATGAACAATGTCCAATTTCTCATATAAGACAGCTTCCACAATCCATTGTTACTTCCCCAAAGCAAGGAATCTTCAAATTCATCAACTAGAACTCTAGATGAACACAGATTGGCATATCATTTGGTAATCAAACAATCATTGCTTGTTCACCTCTTTACTGTTTACTTTACTGTCTTCTACTTCCCTATATAAATCACCCTCTAGAGGTAGAGATGGACATTGCACTCCACAGAACAGTAACAGACTTTTTTGATTGTTATATACCCCTCCCCTCAGTGGAAGAATTTACAATCCCATAATAAGACTTTTTATTTTGGAAAGTATCAGCTGGTCTAACCTGTCTAGAAATTAAACAGAGTAATTGACAGGACCAAGTTTTTTACAGATTTTAGCAGGACCTTTCCACTTGGCAGAAAATTTGGCCATGTAGCTATCCTCTGCCCGAGACAAAGGATGAGTTTGAACCCAAACCAGGTCAGCCTCCTGGAAGGTTTCTTGCTTCCTGTTCTGATTGAAATAGCGACCCTGTTTCAGTTGAGCTCTACCCACATTTTCACTCACAGTGTCCAGCAACTCCTCTTGTCTGGTTATCACTTTATATGCAGGACTACTTGTGTCAGGAGCTAATGGCAGAGCCCTTTCTATGGTCCCTTCAACTTCCGGCCTATAGTGACTTCAGCAGGTGTGAAACCTGTGTTATTTTGCCAAGCAAATCTGAACTCCGCAAACCAACGATCCCAATGACGTTGGTTATTTCCCATATATGAAGCTATCATGGTTTTCTGTGTGAGGTTAATGCACTCTGTGAGATTGGTTTGAGGATGGGCCATTGTCAATTTTTGTATATCTCCCCACTTTAAGCAAATTAGGTTGATAAGTTGGGATAAATTGGGATCCCTGATCTTACACAAGGTAGTCAGGAACACCCCATTGGGTGAAAATCTCTTCTACAAGAGCTTGTGCAATCTGAAGTGACTGTAATGTATGTAGTGCAAACAACTCTACCCACTTCAAACAGTAATCCACTACTATCAGAATATGTACATTATGTTTAGTACTCTTAGGGAAGTGTCCCATTAAGTCTACTCCCAGCATATATCCAGGTTCAACAACTGGGGTTGATTGGAGATAACCAGAGTTTTTTGACACAGACAGATTGTACTTCTGGCAGATGTGATATTCCTTGCAATGTTTCCAGACATCTCTGCATACAGTTGGCCAATAGGCAGTGTCCAATAACCTCAAGAAAGTTTTCAGATGTCCAAAGTGTCCACTGAGTGGACTGTCATAGGAATATTTCATAAACTCCTCTCTCAGATATTCAGGAATGACCAATTGCAATTTTTGACTTTCCTTGCCATCAGGAATGCTATGGAAAATAAATCCATTCTCCATACAATAGTGTACCCTATTCAGGTTGCTATTTTACCAACTCTTGGACCTTAGATTCACTCTGTTGGGCAGTAGCTATTTCATTCCATTGTACACTGATAGGTATGTTTGTCAGTGCTTTTTTGATCCCTTCAAAGGATTTTTGGCCAATATCCACTCTTCAAGTCCAAGGTACTGAATATAGAGGCTCCATCTAAGGCCACAATCCAAGAGTGTCTTTGCATTCAGTCCTTGACAGTTCACAGAAAATCATGTACCGCCATGCTTTTTTGGACACAAGAACCACAGCTGCTGCCCAGTGAGATACTGAGTGATGTATGATGCCACTGTCTAACATATCCTGGATCCTTCAATCAATTAACTTTCTCATGTGACACTCTGTAAGGTTTATTCTCACAGTGATTTCATCAATGGTGACAATCCTATGCTTGATTATTTCAGAGTATCCAATGTTCTGTGTGCAGACAGTGGGGCATTCCACCATAACATTCTCCAGCAAAGACTTAAATTCACTGGTTGTGTCAGCTCTTAGTACTACTTCATGGATTAGCTGTAGAGACTCAGAGGTCTCCTTCATTCTAGGAAGTGAAAGGTAGAAATATAGATAGTTGTTAACTGTAGGCTCACTGTGTATTAGAAAAAATACTCTGTCTTCTCCATCAGCTTCGGACGGTGAGATGCAGTTGGCTTTACTGAAGTCGAGGATGATGCCAGAGAACAGTGAGTATGGTGAGATCTTTATTACACATAACATGGAGACACAAACTGAACTTTTGTCCCTGCAACTCACACTCCCACTTCACTACTCCTAGAGAAGTTTGAACTTGTCCATTTGCCAGCACAAATGTTTGTCCTTCCCAAGGTTTCCATCTTTCTTTGTTTCTAAGTTGGTTCCACCACGACCCTTGAATCAAAGAAAGAGTACCTCCAGTGCCAACCATGGCATGCAGATAACATCCATGAAGTAAGATGGATAAAGTGATCATTTGAGGTCTGGTTTGGTGGTCATTGACACAACTTGCATTGCATGAGTGTTGGCATGGGGAGACTCGAAAACAGAGCCAGGAAGTGTGTGTGCCTTCCTTTTGTGCGCTTCGATATTGGCACGACTCCAGTAATGCTTGGCTTCAGAAAAATCTCTCTCAACTTGAGTTACAATTCTCACTAATTCATTCACATCCTTGGCATTGCCTCCAAGCAAACTAGCCAACTTTGGGTAGCAGTTCCTTCAAATGGCTTGCAGAATCTCCTTTTCTTGTATGTTATTCCGCCATCATAGGCACATGGCTCTATACTGTTCTTGAGGACCTTGTTTTCTCTCTCCGAGTCTATTTTTAACTTCTGCTTCATAATCATCTCTCAGCAAAGAACGTAGAAATATCCTCTTAAACTGGATCCAAGTCTGAACATGCCTTCTATCTGCAATCCACCAGGCTTTAGCAGTTCCAGATAACTCTAAAGTCAGTGAAGCTAAGATCTCTTGATCTTTCAGAGGTCGAATTGCCAGATACTCTTCGCGACAGGGTCATTCTCTTCACTTTCACCAAATTGAGGAAATTCCCCTTTACTGGCTTTGCATTTGTTATTACACTCCAAACTTGTAGAGCATTCACTCACTCGTTCTATGCATTCATCCATCCGCTTTTCAGTTGTATTGAAATGCTATTTTATTTTACTATTTGGAATGTGATTCCCTGTATGGGCCACCACATATATAACATTTACTAGGTAAATTAATACCTTCAACAATTATATAGAATAAGTGGAGAACATAATCCAACAGTATATCCAGTCCAAGTATTATCTCATGCAAGACAGCTTCTACAGCCCATTGTCCTTTAAAGTTGATCATAGGAATCTTCAAATTCTTCAACTAGGACTCTGGATGAACATGGATTGGCATTTAATTTGGGAATCAAACCCTTCATCTCTTTACTCATCTTCTACTTCCCTACATATAGCACTTTGAAGAACCTCTACATGATCTCCCTCTAGTGGTAGAGATGAACATTGCACTCCACAAAACGAATCGGTTACCTAACGTAACCTCGGTTCTCTCTAGATGAGGGAACAAGTATTGCGTAAGCTAGCTTACGCTACGGGAAAGATTAATCTTTTCTGAGATATTGAAGCCCAAAAATGATCCTTAATTTTGTATCATTTGTCAACGCAGTGCAGCAACTGCAGACCTTGAGCGGGCTAGCTAGCGAGCTCATTGGTTGCTCTGCGGCAACTGCTGCAGCCTATAGACGAACTTGGGCGAACTCGCGTCCAATGAGAGGCGTCCACGCTTACTGCATCAAAGCCCGCCAAAATAGGCGTGGCTAGAGTGCATATAAGCATAGTTCGTAGGCTGGAACCCTGGTTTTCATTGAATGAAGCGAAAGTCGCTCGTGGCGCGAGCACGGCTGGCTACGCAATACTCGTTTCCTCATCTAGAGAGAACCGAGGTTACGTTAGGTAACCGATTCGTTCTCTTACGAGAGGTTCTCTCATATTGCGTAAGCTAGCTTACGCTACGGGAACCCATTGTCAACGGCGTGCGCGCCAAGCATCCACTGCATGAGCCCCGGGGGTGGGGGGACCCGGGGGAGCCCTTGTGAGTGGGGAAATAATATTTGGCCGGCAAGAGTGCGGGCCAGTGTGTGTGTAATACATAAGCACATAGTGGGAAGGGAACGACAGAGCGGCGGTGCAGCTCACCAGGGGAGCTGTAGCGTATTAAACCGCTGGTAGTTTTGCCTGCAGGGCGGGCACTTCCAGATTGTAAAATCTGACAAAGGTGGAGGGGGAAGCCCAGCCCGCTGCCACACATATGTCGTGAATGGAAATCCCGCTGGACCATGCCCACGATGAGGCCATGCCTCTAGTGGAGTGAGCCCTAATGCCCAACGGGCATGGCAGGTCTTTTGACGCGTATACGGCAGCAATAGCGTCCACTATCCATCTAGACAGTGTCTGTTTCGAGGCGGCGAGACCTTTGGTGCGCCCTCGAATGAAACGAAAAGCTGCTCAGAGCGTCTGAAAGAGGCGGAGCGCGCAGTATACAATCTCAGTGCTCTGACTGGGCAAAGGAGATTGGCGTCGCGATTCGCTATCGGATGCTGGCAGCGCCGATAGGGAAATGACCTGTGCTCTGAAAGGAGTACCGATCACCTTGGGAACATAGCCGTGTCTAGGCTTTAAAATGACCTTGGAGTCACTTGGTCCGAACTCAAGACACGCAGCGCTGACAGACAGCGCGTGAAGGTCTCCCACACGTTTGACTGATGACAGGGCAGTCAGAAAAACGGTTTTGAGTGAAAGGTATTTCAAATCCACGGATTGAAGCGGTTCGAAAGGGGGGGCTTTCATAGTTTCGATAACTATAGAAAGATCCCAGATAGGAACCGATGGGGGGCGCGGGGGGTTCATCCTTCTAGCTCCCTTGAGGAAGCGGATGACCAGCTCATTTTTTTCCCAGTGACTGGCCGTGCAGGGGTTCGGCGAACGCCGCGACGGCCGCCACATACACTTTGAGCGTGGATGGGGATCTGCCCTTATCCAGCAGCTCTTGTAAAAACACGAGCAGCGACGACACCCCACATGTCCGTGGGTCCAGGTCTCTGTCGGTGCACCATTTTGAAAACACAGACCATTTTGACGCATAGAGTCTTCTCGTGGAAGGGGCTCTAGCGTGTATGATGGAGTTTATTACCCCTTCTGGCAGAGCGGCGGGTAGTCGTTGATCACCCACGCGTGCAGCGCCCAGGGCTCTGGGTGGGGATGCCAGATCATGCCGGGAGCTTGAGAGAGGAGATCTGCTCTCATTGGGATGGGCCACGGCGCTGTCAGAGACAGCTGCGTAAGCTCCGGGAACCATGTCTGATTCTCCCAACATGGGGCTATGAGGAGCACCGAGTGACGCGTTTCCCTGATCCTCTGCATTACCTGTGGCAATAGCGAGACTCGCGTCCAGTGAGAGTGATAGGCCAAAAACCAGAGAGCCCTCGCAGACCGCGCCCCAACCCGTGTTGGACGCGTCTGTCGAGATGACTTTTCGGCGAGATACAGCTACCATCGTCACTCCCCGCTGATATCATTCGGCCACTTTCCAGGGCTGCAGAGCTGAAATACAGGTCTGAGTCACCTTGATCGGCTGGCGGCCTGTGGCCCAAGCCCGGCGAGACGTGCGGGTGTTTAGCCAATGCTGAAGCGGGCGCATGCGCAGTAAACCCAGCTGAAGTACTGCTGCGGCTGAGGCCATGTAACCTAGCACTCTCTGAAATTTTTTCAGAGGCGTGAGGCTGTTCATCTGAAAGGACGCGGCTAGTTGCTGAACACGGCGCGCGCACTGTGTAGATAAGCGAGCCGTCATTGCCACGGAGTCTAGTTCTATTCCAAGGAAGGAAATTGCCTGACTGGGCTGTAGTGAGCTCTTGGTCCAATTGACTGCAAGACCCAAACTGTTCAGATGGCTGAGGAGAACTGTTCTGTGAGACAGCAGCTCCGTATGTGACTGTGCCATAATCAGCCAGTCGTCCAAATAGTTCAGAATTCGCAAGCCCTGACTCCGCAGAGGTGCGAGCGCCGCATCCATGCACTTTGTGAAAGTACGGGTGCTAAAGACAGGCCGAACGGAAGGACGGTGTATTGATAAACCTGGCCGTCGAGGCGAATCTCAAGAATGGCCTGTGACGGGATTTATCTGAATCTGAAAGTAGGCATCTTTCAGATCGAGAGAGATAAACCAGTCCCCTGGCGCGTATGCGCGAGGAGTTTCCTGATTGTAAGCATTTTGAACGGTCTTTTTGCAAGCACCTTGTTCAAACCCTTGAGATCTAATATTGGTCTGAAGCCGCCGTCTTTCTTGGGAACAAGAAAATAACGGCTGTAAAACCCCGACTCGCTCAGCGAAGGCGGCACTTTCTCTATGGCCCTTTTGCACAGAAGGTTTGCTATTTCTGAACGAAGCATGCAGGCTACTTCCGTGTTCACAATAGTTTCGAGCCGCGCTCTGAAGCGGGGAGGGCGGCGATCGAACTGTAGCAAATAGCCCTGTTTTATTGTGCTTAACACCCATTTGGATATCCCTGGGATAGCTTCCCACGCTTTTAAGCGTAACGCTAGAGGGTGAATGGCCAAATCGCCCTGATTGCTGCACACAGCGCGCTGAACAGAATGTGTGAGCGCGCTTACTGTGCTTATGCATGACTGCTCGCAGACAGCAGGGACAGGCTGTTCTGTGAGTGACTTCCCGATTGAGGTGAATGGGGAAAGAGTCACATCTGTTAAGTGATGCACGAGCATAGTCACGGGCACGGGACTTACATACAGAGAAGTGTTTGCTGGCCGTGTGACAGAGCGGGCAGAGAATGGGCGTTTATTGACTCTAACACTTGAGCGGGCTGTGTCCGCTTTATGTGAGTGGGCTCTGATCGGGACACGGGACGTGTAATGCTTGTGTGTAGACGTGAACACTGGATTGTGGGCACATTTTCTACACATAAGGCTGGTCGTGTGACAGAGCGGCCAGAGAAGGGGCGCGCGCACGGATTCGTGGGCGCGTTTATTGACTCTAACACTCGAGCGGGCTGTGTCCGCTTTATGTGAGTGGGCTCTGATAGGAACACGGGAAGTGTAATGCTTGTGTGTAGGGGTGAACACTGGATTGTGGGCACATTTTCTACACGTAAGGCATGTTTGCTTTTTACAAGATGTCTTTGGGTCGCTGTGAAAACGGCGTTTGAGTGCAGGCAAGCGGGCAGTATCACCGGCTTGTTGGCTGCTGAATGCACCACTGTAGTAGCCTGAGAGAGGGGGACTGACAGGGGGCGAAGCTTTGACGGTGGTCTGGCCGCGGCGGGACTGAGCCGTCGTTTTTCAACAAGGCTAGGAGGACTTCGGTTGCTCAGGTTTAAGTGCAACCTTAGACCGAGGCCCGCGGGGGGGCGGCGGTCTGCGGCGGCTGTCTGAGCGCGATCGAGGGCGGCCGCCCTGTCGACGCTGAGAAGTCTGACTTTGTTGAGCTGGGCGCTGTGAAGAGGCTCATGCAGGAGGCTGGTCACGTGGGCGGCCTGCAGAGGAGCTAGCGCAACGCGGCAGGAAGAGGTTCATGGCTTGGGTGGCTTTCTGGACTTCTGAAAAGCGGTCAACAATGCCACTCACCGCGGAGCCGAAGAGACCGGTCGGAGAGAGCGGTGCGTTGAGGAACGTGGAGCGCTCTGCTTCTCCCATGTCGGCTAGCGTTAGCCACAGGTGTCTCTCGGTCACAGTCAGCGAGGCCATGCACTTCCCTAGAGCTTGGGCTGCAGCTTTGGTGGCGCGAAGGGCGAGGTCCGTCGCGCTTCTTAGATCTGTAACAGCCTCTGGGTGCCTGCCTTTCTCATCCCACTCCCGAAGAAGGTCCGCTTGGAGGATCTGTAAGACGGCCATGGAGTGCAGAGCAGATGCGGCTTGGCCGGCGGCGGAATAGGCGCGGCCAACATAGGCGGAAGTCGCTCTGCAGGCCTCAGACGGGAGCACTGGCTTAGACCGCCATCTCGCGGAGGGCGGGCAAAGGTGTGCTGCTACCGAATCCTCGACCGGGGGGATGGAGGAGTAGCCCTTCTCGGTGGCGCCGTCCACCGGGCGAGAGGGGTGGAGACGTGGGAACGGATCCTGGCTGAGAAAGGCGCGTTCCACGACTTTGCAAGCTCAGTGTGGAGTTCCGGCAGGATGGGAGCGGCCCGGCCGCGGGTGTTGCGCGGCGACGGCTCTGAAGAAAGCAGCCGTCGAGTCTGTTGGGAGCCTGCTCAGGGGCGGTGACCACTCGAGCCCGAGGCGGTCGACGGCCTGTGTGAGGAGGCGTGTTAGTTCCCCTTCGACTCGGCACGGGTCCTGCTGGATTCCTGGGCCGAGGAGGAGGCGTGGGAGCCTGACCACTCCTCGCTGTCCGAAGCCATGATGGAACAGCCCTTATCCTCTGCCTCGTCCTCCGAGATGGCCGCAGTGCGGCCGCTGGGCGGCAACTGCGCGTCCCGGGGCGGGAGGGTGAGAGCGATGCTCGAGGGAGAGGCTCCGGCGAGGCAGTCGCTTCTATCACCGGTTCTGGCAGCCTTTGTGAGCGGCGCTTTTCCTGCGCGGCGGAACGGAAGGCGGCGCGGCGGCTTCGGTTCTGAGCGCTTCGAGTCGAGCCCACAGGGTCGACATCGGAAGCTCCTCGCAGAGGTCGCATCCGCCTTCAGCGAGGGCGAGCTCTGCATGCCCCAGTCCCAGGCAGAGAGCGCTGATGATGTGGCGGTCTCCGGCGCTGAGAGGGGCGCGGCATGAAGCGCAAGTGGTGCGAGGCATCTTAAAAAAGACGCTCGTTACTCTTTTGTGAAGTTCGTTAAGAACTAGCTTGCTCTAAAAAAGGATACGTCGCCAGATGGTGTAGCTTGCAGGATGGCTGAAGGTGGCGGAGACGGCCGGCTTCTTCGAGCGCTGTCCAAGCTTGCTAGATGCCCCTCGAATGGCGACGCGGCTTCCAGTTCAGAGATGCGAAGAGCGTCGCTGAAGAGATGAAAATCAGGGTTCCAGCCTACGAACTACGCTTATATGCACTCTAGCCACGCCCATTTTGGCGGGCTTTGATGCAGTAAGCGTGCGGACGCCTCTCATTGGACGCGAGTTCGCCCAAGTTCGTCTATAGGCTGCAGCAGTTGCCGCAGAGCAACCAATGAGCTCGCTAGCTAGCCCGCTCAAGGTCTGCAGTTGCTGCACTGCGTTGACAAATTATACAAAATTAAGGATAATTTTTTGGCTTCAATATCTCAGAAAAGATGAATCTTTCCCGTAGCGTAAGCTAGCTTACGCAATACGAGAGACCCTCTCGTAAGAGAACAGTAACAGACTTGTGTTTGTTACAGCCGGTATCAGCTCATTTCATGTCAGGCACGTCTGAGAGACAGGTTAAGATAGAGTAACTTGTTGATCAGTCTTGACTCGAGATGCAAACTGTTTCAAATTATTCAGTCCGATTTGGTGAACTGATTCATCTCGTTCAATGAAAAGAACCGGTTCAAAAGAACAATTCGGTCATGAACTGGACATCACTACAGTGCACACTAGTATTATTACTATACCAAAATTTTAGTAGTCGGTATCGATACCAATTAGTTTTCATGTTCTTGATATCAATTTCTATACCACAGTAAAAATATGCTAATTAGGTAATGTTGCAATTTCTTCTGGCTTTTATTTTGAAACATGCTCTTAATTTGATGTTTTGTCACCGGAAGCGTCACATTTCCAGGTAAACAGTTTACTATTTGGCCCAGTTTGATCAATAGAGTGCAAATGCTGTGATTTAATTATATAAGTATATAGTTTACATGTGCTATATGGTTGACAGTGGATAAGTGCTCTGCTCTCTCTTCTTTTACAAACGCGAATAATTATCAATGTTTGTGGAGTTTCCAATGTACGAGCGCTGGGCTTCACACATTCATTCAAGCACGTAGCTCATATTGGACTGCAGTCTTTTACAGTTTAATAAGCACACTAGGACATATCATGATTTTAATTTAGCTATTTGTCCACTTTAGTGTAAAAGGAGTAACATGATACTGCCTCTTTAGTCTTGTTTTATTCTTGTGTTGGCATTTGTTTACTCTCTCCCTCGTGTTTCTCACAGGTGCTGCTCAATTAGAGTTACCATGGCAGCGCTGATTCTGCTTGTGATTATTAGCAGCACCTGTATCCTATTTCCCTTTCCTCTATTTATTCTCTCATTTTGTCTTGTCTTCCCTGCCAGATCGTTGTGTTTTGTTTCCAGTCTAGTCAGTCCTGTCATGTCCAGTTACCCTCAGTCGGTTTGTTTTTAGTTTTATTGTTGTCTTGTTTAAATTATTTTTTCTTGAGTGTTTTTGGTTGTATGGTTTTTTATGTATTTTTCAATAACTCTATGCCATTCTGCATCTTGCGTCCTTCCTCAAAAACCGTTACACAGAGCTCGTGCTCAAATAAGCATTTGAACATTTAAAAGCAATCGTGTGTCATTAAAACACGCTGGTACCAGAAATAGTCAGGGCTCTGAAGTACCGGTTCTGATGAACGCTAGAATTGTTACATCTTTTTATTATTTTAGTATTGACTTGGTACTAAAGTACCAGTACTTTTGACAACACTAGAGCACACAGTAGTCCAGAAACAACGGATGGTAGATGTGCACATTAGCATTCACTGTTTCTTACAAAAAGACAGATTCAAACTGATTGTACACACAGTGACCATTGGATTTAATTATAGTGCACGTGAATCGCTTTTACTTTGAAGTTGCTCTATCACATTTGTGTGGATCAAGCAAAAGCAGCAATCCACTGACCACTCCTGTTTTACTTGGCCTGGATCACCTGCTTATAGTGTCATGGACTGACCATCACACAACATTCATGAGTCAAAGTCAGTTTTGATCCAGGCTAGTATAAAACGCAATTCAGAAGGAGATAAATGAGAGCTCTACAAAGAAAATGCTAGATATGCATACGTTTTGTGAGGTTGAATGAAATCTGTTTAAAGGAGATTTACATTCTTTCAGATGGTAAATGATAGACGTTTTATTGATATTTGCCTTTTTTATCATTATGAAAGAGAGACTCTGTCACGGCTCTGATATGCAGGACCATTTAAATGAGACCGTGTTGCACATTATTGTGTTATCACAATGGCATGTAACAACAAAACTAACTGTCAATGGTCATTTACATGTCTCAGATGGCTCCTTCACGTACAAGCAGGCGATTACGTTTGCTTAAGAAATGAATCGGCCAAATGGAAAAATGTATCGGCTGATATTTGTTCATTTTTAATTATTGGCATCAGTGATATATTGGTCGACCACTTGTGACTACTCCGTGTTCATAAACTCTTTGGCTCCAGATCAGTGGGGAACATTCTCAAAGTCTGTCTTCTACAAGGAAAAGCTCTGGGATTTCTTCTGTGTTCTTTACAGCAGTGGCTTCTTTGCTTTTATCTTACCAATTCTTTGAATTGTAAAGTAGCAAATAATTGAGCCTCAGTGAGAATTCCAATCAGTTACATTGGACTCCAAGTCTAAAGTGCTTTTTTTTATTTTGTATTCAAGGAAAATTCAAATGCTCCCACAACGGATTTGCTTTATGCTTTTGTCTTGGAAAGTCATTAGAAGCTGAAGTTCCACAGATAAGTACGGAGTACACAGAGAGAAGTTGTGATTAAGAAGAGATGAGATATGTTTAACAGGGACACTGAAGACCTAACTTCCATTCTTGTTGACATCAAGAAGCTGGGGACCTCTGGTTGACTTAATGGTGAGGCAAGTTTGGAAGAAAGTATGAGGAAAAGTAAGTGGGGGGAAAACTGAGGGAAAAAGTTGCCTCAGATATTGTTGGATCCAAATATCGTCACTCGCAGCATTGAAAGACTTGATTCATAGGGGTTTACACAGGGTCCTAAATTAACCTTTTGCAGTGGCAAGTGAATAGAGAAAATGTACTTGTCAAAAGTACCTCAATAATAGCTCAAAGTTTTTATTGAAAATGTATATACAATTTTGTACCTATGACAGTGGAAGTGTAATACTTCAAAAATATTTTAAAGGTGCTGTAAATAAGATTCAGAAACCCTTGTTATAAATGACACCTGTGGCGATTAAGTGAACTGCAGCCAGCTACCTGTTGCTCGTGCTCGTGCACACACTCCATAGGTACGTGAGCGAGCATCAACAAAAACAATGACGTAACATACAAAGAGACTGAACGTGATTCACCGGGATCATGCTGACAGATGAGGTAGCATAATTAAAATTACACAGTTATGATTGTTTTACTACAAACTTTGAGACTGTATATTATATTTGACTCCAGTGCTGGAACAGGTCAAAAATACACCAAAGTGTGGATATACTGTAGGTCTGACTATGCAAGACTTTAGTTTGAAGTAATCACTTTTCTTTGCATGATACATTGACTGCATTTATAGGATTAGCATTAGCTCGCTAGCTTTATCAATAGTTGTTAGCTAAATTTGGTAGATTATGAGAGTAGCTGTTTATAAAATAGACTGTACATTATAAATATGTTGACACAATTCAGTATTGATGTGATTCCATCACAACTGTCATTTTGATATATTGGTGCGCTATTGTTTAATAATAATAGAATTTATATATATTAATTTAAACATTACACTAATGATTGGAGCTTTTTTAATTATCTTGAACATTTTCTAGCATTCATTTCATGGGTTATTGTAGTTTACCTTGCTGAATAATTACAGATTAACATTGTTTGTCAGTTACTGTATCTTAGGTAGATTGCAATTCGTAGGTGTTAGCAGGCAAGATCAAGTTAGCTAAAATTACACAGATCAATCCTTTTGGCAATATATTTCACATGCTTTACAGTTATGTAAGCTTACCTGTCCCAATAAGAATAATGCCAATTCAGGTTCCGTTTTGATCCCTCCAGGAATCAATTCAACGATCTCCATAGCGCCCACACTAACTGTCAACATGCGTTGGTTTAGTTTGCAAAATGAAACAAAAATGCTGCCTCAAGCATTACGACCAGCGGTTTTACAGCAGTGATGTCAAATGCTCATTGGCTCACAAGTGTCTCATGACCATTTGCGACTGTATTCTGTGATGTATATGTTTGATTGAGATATGACAGCGCTGTTCTGGACTGCATTAGAAGAAGATTTACAGCGAGTAATAATTTTAACTCTACTCTCCACCTCACACAATGCTATTGTATGCCATCAAGGAGCACATCGGATGCAGCGCATCTCCCTATGAATTACTTTTGTTAATTTTGCCATTTTTCAGAATAAATTAATGTGATTAAATTGATCTACCTGTTTTGTGTTTTATATGCTAATAAATGGTTTTGGTTAGGTTTAGGAGTAGGTGTAGGTGTAGGGTTAGTGGCTGTAAAATATATATAAATGAATATATTTTAACAAAAATGTACATTACTGCTACTGTACAATAATCTACTTGCTACATGTTTTATATTGTGTAAATGTAGTTCTGTTTAGAGTTTGGCGTAGTGTTAAGGGATCTAAAATATCTATAAAACACTACAAATGTACAAATATATTTATAATCAATTTGCATATTTAAATATAGTTTCTAAAGCTGTAAATACGTAATTGTTTTTAGATGCTTTCAACCATCCGTATTGTAAGTTTTAGTGTCTGTTCTAACGTAAAAACATGTACGTTTAATGTTACAAATATTAACGTACAAATAGCTACGTTTTATATGAATGAGATCAGGCTGTGTAAACAGGACCTCTTTACCTCATTGTGCACAAATGAATTGATTGAATCTTATCAATTCCAAAAGCCCAGACAGGGACTTAGTTCACAGACTACAGAGCCAGACGAGCTTTGTGTGCTGTCAGCGCACTGCAGGCTTCCCAGATATCTGCCTGTTTACTCTTCTTATTTTTTTTAAAGACCATGGGTCTTGCCAACCGGACTGTATTTTAAAGGACTCTGTGGGAAATTACGTAAAGTACTCAAGTAGGAAAATAACACTACTGCCAAACTGCACAGAAGTACACTTTGCTGAAATAAGGGAAAATCAATTTGTTAATGCAGTAAGGTATATAATTGCTCAAAGGATGCTTTCTCAACACAGACTTGTTTAAGAAATGGTTACATTAGACAGATTATCTTCTCAACCTCTTACAAAGCCGACAGCTGTTTTATCATTTGAACTGAGAACCTTAAAGGTGGACTAAGTCATTTTTGTTTATTTTTCACTGGCTCTTAGTTCTAATTTCTAGCTTAATTACTTTTAAAAGCAGGGCAAGAACATCAATATTGGTTATGGTTAAGAGCAAAATAAACTCATAAGACTTTGCTTGTGTTTGCTTGCTCCTGACAGAAAAAAGAAGCCAAAAAGTGCCATGGTACTACCATGCTTTTCTTGTAAGTACCTTGGAGTACTATGGTATAGGAATTGAACTACAATGTTTTTTTTTTTTTGTGGACATTGTATCATATGGTACTGCCATGTTTTACTTTTGGCCATGTACCAATGGATGTGCCTAGGAGTGCCATGAGGCAGGAATGGTTGTACCATTTTTTACCATGGTATTCTTAGATGTACTTTTGGCATACCATGGTACAGGGTTGGTACTACATATTCAAATATGTAAATGAGTACCATTTAAATACCATTGTACATGAATTTCAATATGATATGTATCGAAGTACCATGGTATTACCATCTGATACCTCTCTGATCACTCTACTATAGTACCACCTCTGCTACAGTATATAACTTTTTCTAAGGGGATTAAATTATCATCAGATACTGTGCTGAATATTTATGATTGTGTCCTGTACTTGAGGTCAAAGGTAAACTACAGTACTTCATCAACCCACTGCTGTTAAGACATACTGGATATGCTGATGAATCCCTAACAGGCCCAAGGGAATGTCTTTACCAGCTGTGAAACAGGAGTGTGAGTGTCCACTTAGTTTGTGTGTTGGGGAACGGAGAGGATCAAACATACATAGAGGCCAGGAGAATGGGGGGTTGTAATCATCTACAACTCCTTTACCATCCTTCCTTCCCCCGGCTGAGCCCCAGTTGGTTTGCTCATCTTGCCATGAAGCATCCGTTTGATGTCCCCAAGATAAACAGGGTTATTTACAGTGCTGTGGGCTTTCACTGAGGGGCCCCTTTTTGTGTTGTCAGGCAGAGGTGTGTGTGGGACTGTGGCATAACCGTGTTCTCGATTGCTATGTCCGTGGTCAGAGCAGACCTTTGTGTAAACCAGTAACGTAGACACACAATCCATCAACGGTGACCTAAACTTGCCCTGTTGACCACAAAAGACTTTGTACAATACATTGTCTTTTCATTTATAGAATAATGAGAGGACAATATAATGACTGAACAGTGTTTAGTCAGGTCTTCCCTTTAATCAAGGTGCACAGCATATTAGACCAAACCTCAAATAAGCACCATAACACAACCTCTGAGAAACCTGTATGACAAAAGCTGTAGTCATCTGTCCCAAGTACTCTGAGTACAGGTTTTTTAGAGAGTGTACAAATATTTAAAGAGAGCCTTTAGGTTTGTGGCCATCACGTAAACACTAGTGTTTTGTGATCTCAGCCTTTTGCTTGCTCTTTGATACCCCTTGTTCATCGTTCTGCACTAGCCCTTTAAATCTCCTTGTCTCAAATCAGGAACCAATAAGGTCAGAGGATGGGGTGGGATAATGTCCTCACCAATCACATTTTTTAAAATGACGAAAACTCAAAATGCAAAGAAAAAAGTGATAATTCCTATTATAAGTAACACAACTGTCTACACTTGGTGTCTGTGTCACAGCACAATTGATATATTAGGAGATATTACAGAGTTCCTTACATTTATCGTGGCAGTTGTGAGGTAGAATGTTCGCTAAAAGCGAGTTAAATATTCTCCCAAATGGATACGTTTTTTAAGGTTAATGCTCAAGTTTTAAATCAACAAAACCTAGCTCCCTACCATCAGGGCGGATTTTACATGGCTACTGGCCCAATTGCTGAGGGGGGGGGGGTTGGTTGTTCGCTGTCCTTTTCTGCATATCGTGGCACCATTTTGTTGTCCGTTCTGCATACGGCTCATTGTTGCTTATCGCGGCCCATTCGGCACGTTTGGCAGCAAAACCACCGGCCCGCTCAGTTCTCCCTATGGACATTCCGCCCCTGATCGGCCCAAAAGATTGCCCACCGGAAAAATGCCTGGTATGCCAGATTACCAGTACAGCCCTGCCTACCATAAACCTTTACCTAACCAATAGCAGCAATTGCTTAAGCACTCACAGCATTTTATGGTGCTTTGACAATTTCGGCTCATTTGTCAACACACATGCTCTACAGGACTCGTTACTCTGACTTTTGTATCACAAGTGCAAAGCTTTATCAGTTGAGCTACCAAACAATTTGATCACATTTGAACAAGCTTGCAAATGTAGTTGGTTATGTAATGCCATAGCAGAGACAGGTTATTTCTATTCAAATTATTGGGAAAAATTTGAATGCTCAACGGTCAACGGATGTATAAAAGAAGTTGAATCATGTTGAAAAAAAGCTAGGTATAGACTCACTTCTGTGAGTCTGTTCTGAGAAAGGTTCACACCATTTTAGTGGAATTGGGGTCTGAGTGGCAGTGTGATGTGGGACCAGCCCAGTGACGTTTGGCTCTGTAATGCTAAGACAGAGGCCTCCTGTATTAATAGTGAACTCTTGCAGATAAATCCATGCACGTTTTGCAGACGCCAAACCTGATCTCATAATTTACTGTAGACCCAGCCCAACCAATGTAGAGAGGGGGATCTTTTTGTGTTTTTACAGTCACAAGTGAGGTTGTGTGTTTATGCAGGCTTGTGTTATCAGCACACCAAAGTGCACTATAGTCATCCAGGATTAGAGACACACAGCGCCTGTGTGTGCATGTGTATTGCGGCTGTCTTTTTATGTGCCAACCGGTTAGATCACAGTGTTTGCCTTCTTTCACTTACAGCTCTAAGAGCAGCAGGAACCTGGTAAGTGATCTTAATCCAGGACTAAAGTTAAAGGTGGAAATTCTGAAAAGAGTCTTAGAATTTGCTTCACTGTGGTAACAGATCATTTTAAAATAGGAGTTTGAACTGGTGTTATGTTTCTGCACTGTAGTGACACAAGATTTTTACACTAGGTTAAATGTGAAGTGTATATTTTCTGTGCCACTAATGACATCCAATTAAATCGCTAAATGATCAATTAAATTAATGAATGAATGTTAAAGAAAATTTGGTCTCAGATTAAGGATTGTAAAATATCAAGAGCTGTCAAAAAATTAAAGCATTAACACATGCTATTAGAAAAGTTAAACGCGATACATTTTCTTAAACGTGATTATTTTGCTTATTTACCATTAATAAAGCATAAACCATGGCGGAACCTTTGCGACGTGTCTGCCTTGAGTCATTAGACTGATGCGCACACCACAAAACACATTTACAACAGCCATGTTAGTGATCAAATAATGGAGAAAGGAGATTTTAGTGCCATTTTAGAGCATTTCTATCTTTATATTCTTTTAGATCTTTTAGATAATTCCAATATGGACATCAAGGCCATCCTGTCCACTTTTAGTCTTGTATCCCTCATACAGGATTAGTTGATTATACGTCGCCGACCCTAATAGCCATGTTATAAAACAGTTATAGCAATGTCTCATTATAACATCTTCATGTGGTTCTTGGAAGGCAGAGATGCAGCTCAGCACCTTTGTCCTTTGGCACCTGATGCCATAATTTGCTGCCTGTCAAAAGAGACATGAGGGATAAACAAACACGTGTAGTTTTACTTCCCTTTCACTGATGGCTCAGACATGAACACGAACATGAACACGACATTTGACACATGTCAAAAGTTGTTAATGACCTTGTGTTTTATTTTCAGCTAGATAAAGTGATCTTCGAGGATTTAAAAGAATACTTTTTTGAAGAATCATTATGGAGCTCTTACAATACAATGAACCCCCAAAAAACAAATAAATAAATAAAATACCATTAAAATGATCAATAAAGTAGTCTGTATGACTTATGTGCTATATTTCAAGTTTTGTGAGAAACAGACATAAATTCTGTTGTCATTACTGACAATTACTGATCATTTTGCCTTACCCCAAAACTAGCATGTGTTTGCATCCAGAATCTTTAAATTGTACATCACGTTTAGGTACCATGTATGCGCAAATCAGTACTGTTGTGAATCTGGATGCAGATGTGCTGCTAGACCCAACTTTTGTCAGAGGTGAAGATTATCAGTGAATAATGACTTACATTTTTGTGTTTTCCTCACGCAAAGCTAACCTATGGTATTTAGATGACTTGGAATATACTGCACGACTCATATGGACAACTTTTATGGTGTTTATTTGTCTATTCTGATGTTATATGCCAAGAGCTGCATAATACCAATTAAAAATTTCTGCTTTCGTGTGCCTTAAAAAATGGCAGCACACAGGGTGGTAATGACACAATGCTGAGAAAATAATGACAGAATTTTCATTTTTCTGCGTAATGTTCTTAGAACAACCTGTCACCCACTTGTATTCTCTGTAGTTTTTCTCTCAGTGTTAAAGTGCTGTTGTCAACACACCGCGTGCTTAACTCTTTTACCTGCTCCGCCAATCTCATACTCATACTCCACAAGACTAAACATTGCCTTCTTTGTTAGAGTTCTGCGATTTTGCCATCATGGCTGACACCTCCACCTCCTGCTGCCTCTGTTTGATTAGCGGTGTGTGTTAAGAAGGATTTCCCTGCATGTGAGGCCTCAGGGATGAATTGCAGTGGACTCCGCTGAGCAGTAGCAGTGGGTCATACACTTGAACAGCATATATTGGTGTCCTACATCTCCCCAACATTGTGCCTGTGAGGTGCTGGAGGTAGCGGGTGCAGAGCAGGCGGTCAGAAGTCGTGGTATTTGGTTAAACGCTCTGGTTGGCTGATCAGAGAGACATAGAAAAAGAATAGGCAGTGATGTGAACAGGGGCCCACATTGTTTGGTGCATAACAGGGTAACAGCAGATGGTGTATGAGCCAATATGGCTTGCATACACTCACACATTGACATGACTATGCTGGACATCACATATAGCCAGTTATATATTGTCAGTCATTCTGCCTGCAGGAATACAGAGCCTGTGATTGAGTGAAACTCGCTGGGAGCCTTTCGTAGTTAGATGTTTTTATTGGATTATGAGTTCTACACATGTTCTATGCTTTGAGAGTTTTCTTGACTTAATTTACTAGGGCTTAAATTAGTGCCATTCTTATGTAGGATGGTGTGTTTGTATAAAATATAAATTCCCAAAGTGAGGGATTTAATGGTATAGATAATTTACTCACCTTCATGTCATTCCAAACCCATATAACTTTCTTTGTTCCATGTAGCATAAAAGGAGATGTTAGGAAGGATATTTAGACTACTCTTTCCCATAAAATGAAAGTGAATTGGGACAGATGCTGTTGAGTTCCAAAAAAGCACCATATAAATACCATAAAGGTTGTCCATCCATTCTACTCATGCTCAATATGAACATTGTTCTGAAACCATGTGATAGCTTTGTGCAAGAAACCTAAATTTAGACCTAAATGGAAATAATTTGCTGGAAATCATTCCCCCCAACCCCAGCGCTCATTTGCACTTGTGTACATTCAAATATGGCGCATCAATACATGTTGCACCAGGTTTGATGTCAATTACAAGGCATACAAGAACCAGTAATGTTTGATTCATTGGCATCAAAACTGGTACATTTACATTTACATTTATGCATTTGGCAGACGCTTTTATCCAAAGCGACTTACAGTGCACTTATTACAGGGACAATCCCCCCAGAGCAATCTGGAGTTAAGTGCCTTGCTCAAGGACACAATGGTGGTGGCTGTGGGGCTTGAACCAGCATCCTTCTGATTACCAGATTACCAGTCATGTGCTTAGACCACTACTCCACCACCACTCAGGGTACATCGAACTTAAAGGAATAGTTCACTCAAAAATGAAAATATAGTCATCATTTACTCACCTGCATGTCGTCTTGCATGCATGACTATCTTTCTTCCATGGAACATAATAGGAGGTGTTAGGGAGTAAGTTCACTTAGATCAGAAACCGAAACAAACACAAGTACTGTAAGCTCCGAAATTACAAATAAATAATAAGAGTAGCCCATATGACTCATTAGCAATATAAAAAAATCACAGAAGTTGCTATCCACACACTGAAAAAAAGCATTTCAATCCATAGCTTTCTTCTGTGATCTGGAAGGCAACATTTGTGATTTATTATATTTGATGTCTCCACGCACCTTAAGTAACACAAGTTTTGATTAGTTCTTCATAAGCCATGCCATCACTTCATGTGAGAGAACAACATTTCAATTGTCATCTGCTGAAAATTGTGCCCTCCACCATAGCTCTCAAATCTAATTTGCGCTCACGTTCATTCTAATATGTGCATGAAGACGTGTTGCACCACGTTTAACATCAGTTACAAGACACTCAATAACCAAGGATATTGAGTGCGATTGACATCAATCCTGAAGTGACATGTCTTTGGTGTGCCATATTTATATGTCCAAAAGTATGCATAGACTACTACTTTACTGTCATTATTGGGCTTGATGGATTTCGTCCTCATTCACTTATATGGAAAAAGCATGCAGGACATTCCATTAAATTTCTCCTAAAGTTTTTTTGCTGTTATACTTCTGATCTCTCAGACTTCGCTTGGCTCAAGAACTCAGGCACAGTTTATCCTTTAGGATGGTGGCTGTCAAGCGGGTTGCTTGCTTTCTCTGAAGAGCTTTCTGACTTCCTCCTCTGGTCAAATGCCTGGAGGGCAAACCTATCAAGGGCCCCCTCACATGCTGGCCCATTCCTCTCAGCTGAATGTGAGAGACTCCATGTGCTAGAGTCTGAGAAGCTCAAGAAAAACAAGGCTTGTTCTCTGTTTATTTATGTTGTGTAATGGTTTTTTGAGCATGTACGCACACATTGTGTGTGATGAAGAGATAATTCACTTAACACTGCGGCTTTTCTCGTTGTGATTGCTGTATGTGAACATCCAAAGACACTCCAGGGATTTAGACTTGACCATCAGGCAGAATACATGTCCATTTTTTTCATATGATGAATTGTAGACATAAGGTAACATAAATAAAGTTTTATGGTTTGATTGGTTCAGTCTGCAAGGTGCCTGGATGTTGATCCTTATATAATAACCTCAAAACAGTTGTGTTAAAATTATTAATAATGTTTGATTTTAAGCAAAACCTTTTTTTTTTTTTTTGGTCACTAAGTAATTTCATAGTTTTGATGACTTTACTATTATATAATAAAGTCTGTATAAGTAATAATAAAGACCCAGTAGATGTCTCAGTATGACCAAACCTTTGACCAATAATGTACATCTTTAGTCCACTTGTTGGCATAAATACTGAATCCTGACAGAATGCAGAAATTGATAGGCTCCTCTGGTATGTTGAATGTCATTCCATCTGCTTCACGCCCACCACACACTGACGCCTGCGTCTACAGTAACGGTTGGCACTGGCACCCACTCTAGGCCTGGTTAACATGATAGAATTCACAGCCAGCGGACGGGCCCTTAAATGTACAAAATAAAAGTATGCGATAAACAAAACTGCTGTGTGTTACATTGGTACACATGCCACATATCTTTGGAAAGCTAAATTTCTTGATTTTCTATTGATGTAAACCATTTTAAGATACAGTCACAACAGCAGGTACAATCTATATCTTTGTCAGACCACCAACATATAAACAACCAATAACAAAATTTAGGCAACTCACCTATGAAGCATCATAGTATTCCACTGATCCATAACTTCCCGACAAAAACGGTGTTGTTTCATTGTCTAATGTCCAAATGATCAAATCAAGTAAAATGTTTAGTCCAAATCACAGTATTACATCAATAAATATCCACAGACTCTTGTTGCATCATTTCAAAGCACCTGGCAGCTGTACCTAAACTTTCACATATTATTGGTAATAACTTCAGTTCAGATGTAAACATTTCCTATATCCGGTATCAAAATGGAAGCACGCACTCTGACCTTTCGATTGACACCTCATTTGACCCAATAGGAGCTTCCATGTCCTGTCCAAAGCCTTCAATACCCAACCACAGTCTGTGTCGAATGTAAGGGCATACCCACTTTCCTTTGTTTACTGATCAAACCAATTACATCGAAGAGTGGAAATGACTGACGCATCGTATAGCCAATGAAATTCTGAAAACAGTGATATACGGCTTTAGTGGAACGATTACAGCACGGTTCTGTAATGTGTGTGCACAAAATTGCCTTGCCATTACCCAGTTTTTTGTGCGTCTGTGCGTAAAAATATTGGAGAGCTGTTTTGGAACTGTTTACACATTTGGCGATTTAAATATGGTGAAACGGACGCGAAAAACAGGATTTTCACCCCAGGATGTGATATAAGAAGGCATTTACTGTGGAAATGATGAGTTTGGAGATGACATTTCTGAAAACAATACGGATAATTCGGAGGCAGAGGAAATGTTTATGGAGAGATGAGACATTGCTCTGGACAAGTAAGTGTTTTCTTGTGTTTTATAACATATATTACTGTATATTCCGCATAAATAAGCTTTAGTTTGAATAATGAACACATTTTGTAATTACCCTTTGTCGTGTGTTTCCTCAGTGAGTGTTTGAACCGTTTGTGCGTGTTTTTTGTATTTGTTTGTGCGTGTGTGAGGTTTTAGTTCATTGTTTGTTTCAGATCTATTGACATGCTATATAGATGTTTTGTATATTTACTGTAAATATGTATTTATATATATATATATATATATATATATATATATAAATGGACGCTAAAATATATATATATAAATAAATCAATAAAAATAAGTTGAAAATAAGAATATATGATGTGTTTGAGAGTCTATTTGTTACAATGCGGGGAGGTGGGGGAGGGGTAGGCCCATCTATTTGTTACAATGCTGAATTCATGGGGGAGGTGTAGGCCCATCTATTTGTTCCATAGTACATTGGCAAAGTATACAGTATTTACAGTAAATATACATACAATAATACATATTTACACAGTCGAAAAGAAAAACTATATATATATATATATATATATATATATATATATATATATATATATATATAGAATACAGAAAAGATGGAAAAGTTGTGTCTAGCTTTGTAAATTACATTTATTTATTCTCACTGAATCAGATAGCGATTGGGAGCTGGATGCGGGCCACATAAAGTGGAGCAGCAGGACAGCACCTCATCAAGAGAGGAGGGCTTTCAGAGAGACCCTTGCTGAGGAGCTGGCAGAGTTGGGGTCTCACTCCACAGCCAGACCCGTATCTCCTGCTCCACAAAGAGCACATCACAGGCTGTTGCACATCACCAAATCTTGCACCGCTGGTCGTCTGAAGTGCAGGCAGTGTCATGCAATGACACCAGTGAAGTACTCTTCCTGTGTTGTGCCTTTGTGCTTTGTACCCAAATGTGACTGCTACAATGACTGGCATGTTGCTAGAAACATGTACAATTTTATAATGGTTTGTAAATACTTTGTGTAAAAATTCATGTAAATAGTTTGTTGTGTATTTTTTATATAAACAAATTGTCCACCATAGCACTAGTTTTGACTCTTTTATATGCACAACATTTAGTTTCAAGAAGGGAAAAGGCACTCTAATGTGTTTATGCATCAGTTACTCTGTGTCAACAAAACTAATAGTGGATCTGGATATGGAATATGATAGCTCTAAGTGTCATCTTTCATTAGAGCCCAAAATTATGACTGTACGTTGAAGCGTTCAAAAGTAGTAGCCTTTTTGTCCTAGGTTACCAAAGGGTCCTTTTGGAGTATCCAAAAGGCACTTTTGTAAAATGCCTGGGTGTACCCTTAGAAAAACATGTGTAAAATATTCATTTTTTATGGTATTGTTATAAAATTTGAACTTGGACTAGGTAAGGCTTCATGCTGTGATCCCATTGTGTTCTCAAGCTAATAGCTACAAGTTATAGTCATCTGCAGGCATCTGTATGCAAAAAAAAATTTCAGGCGGAAAAACAAACTTCTATTTCATTGTGTTCAAACTTCTATTACTCAACATCAGTAGCACTTACAGTAATTCTGACTGCTGGGGAAAAAACTTCAGAGTGTCCCCTTTCAAATGTGACCAACACCATGCATGTACTCCAAACGGTTCAAGAACAGCTTTAAATTTACTTTGGGTATGCCTTGATTAGGCGTTTTAGGCTAATTTTACAGGATTGGGAAGAGGTTTTAAGAAAGGGTCCTGGCCGGTTGTGCTGGCAGAAGTGGGTAAAGCCTTCGGTGAGACATAGTGTTTATACTCCAAGTTCAGATTGGCACGCGACGGTGTTGGGAGACCACTCAGGCCAGCTGAGCATCTGCACATTGCTGGAGCTTCCAGAAGATCTGAACAGCAGATGGAGAGAAGAGGATCTTGAAAGATCAGCGCTGATCCTAGACAGACAGACAGAGAGAGAGAGATGAAGTAGAGAAAAAAGAGAAAAATGGGGATCATTAGTTTGAGGTGTGTATGTGTGTTGATGGAACACGTTCTGGGAAATGGCAGAGTGTGTGTTAATGCTGCATGTGAGACAGGAACTGAGCTGAATCAAGCCTACAAAGCACAGTACATCTGAGACTAAGTACTTCCCCTGCTTGACATCTCCATGGCAATGTAACATTTGTATGTCAAATAAACACACATGCATATACACGCATGAGATCTCAAATCACACTTGCATAAAATACAGAATTCTTCATTTTTATTGGATTTGATGTCTTATAGCAGAACATTTTAGTGAATTAGGGGTGGGCGGTATGACCTAAATCTCTATCATGGTATTTGTAATATTTTATCACGTTTATGTTATATATTACACTATAGAAGATATATAAAGATATTTTTGCTGAAAATTAGATGAAAATATTTTTTTTATATTTAATAACCATGTGGTAAAGTGTTGTGTTTTACATTGTTAAGGTGCCTTCACATCAGAGTTCACACTGTTCCAGAGAACATTACAAATCCACCGATGTCAATGGAGATTGTGTGTCGTGAGAAATTAGAGGAAACACGCAAGGGTTTGTGAAAGCGACGCTTCATTATGAAACTAAAAATCAAGATAATTTTTTACTTTAGTCACTCGTTCTGATGTTGGCAGTTGTTGATCAATGCAAATGTAAAGGAACGTTTTGGGTTCAATCTACGTTAACCTCAATCAATAGCTTTTGCAGCATAATGTTAACTATCACAAAGAATAATCTCAAGTCGTCCCTCGTTTACTTAAAAATAAGCAAACTGATGGTTGTAGTAAGGCACTAACAATGGAAGTCAATAGGTCCAGTACATAAATATTTAAATACATGTTTCAAAGAATAGCCACAAGATATAAACATTATTCATGTTAACATAATATTTCATTTATTACAACATTATTGCCATGGCCAACATACCCCTGTTTAACACTGTAATCCATGTAAGCGATTCAATCACACTAAAATAATGTTAACAGGCATAATGTTTACATCTTGTGGTTATACTTTTGAAACCGTGTGTATTTTTGAGTCTATAGGCTGGCCCCATTCACTTCCTCTGTAAGTGTCTTTACTGTAAATTTATTTAAATTGTTTTAAATAAATTAGACTCAAGTCTAAATCATTTTCTGTGGTAATCAACATTATGCCACAAATACTATGTATTCAACAATTTGCTGTATTCTTGGCTTTTTCCACATTGTCAACATGCATCTTATACATTTCCATCCATCCGAAAGCTCCACCAGAGCTTTCTCCAGTTTGTAAGCATTCTTACTCCAAGTCTCCTCATTGCTCTCATATAGGATTGCAACAACTAATCAATAAAATCGATTACTATTGATAATGGAAATAATCGACAAATTAATTTTATTATCGATTAGTTGGATATTTGCGGTAAGCATGGAGAAGCCCCGTCAGTGACGTAACTTCACAGCCCAGTGAAAAATGTGTCGCATTATGAAACTCATGAAAAACAACAGAGACAAGTTGAAGCGGGGAAAAAACCACCACCCAAGTTTTCCAGTGCACGAGAGCACTTTCTAAACACTTCAAGATGATCGTAATAAGAATACAGTTTAATGTGGAGTGGTTGCTGCGTCAGCTGGTTGTGCTGTTTGGTGCGTGAGATTTGTTTCTCTCCAGCGCATCATTTACATTTTACAGCTATTTTCTACATTTTAAAACTGTTTGTTCTTACCACAATCGAGTCTCTGTTAAACTGTTATAAGCAAGCGCATCCGCGTCAATGAAACCGATCACAATGGAGAAAGGGAGCGCAATCATTCACATTATACCACGATTTCAGTTTCAATGCAATCAATTGTGCAGCTTTCATGGATATCAAACTGAAGTCTCAGCAGTCAAGGTGTGCTGCCGGTTTTTAAAGTGTTTTCTCTTGCGCATGTAATAAAGAGGATGAGACTTTTCAGCACGAGAGCGAAATTGCACAGGGTTTACAGATGATTGTACTATATTAAACTGTATATAATGCTGAATGTAATGTATATTAATAATGCTAAGGGTCCTGATATTTCTTCTTTTATTTCACTAGTAAATTGATACTATGGCAAACATTATATTACTGGATACATGTTTTTTTTTTTTTTTTTTAAAGAATAGTTTAGAAACATGTAATCAGTGAAAATACTATTTTAAAAACTGTAATATTAAAATACTTAAATGTACTGTATGTAATGAATATGTGTCTAACATAATTATGTATTTTTCAGCTGGGCAGAATTATTAATATTTCTATTCTTGTGCCACTATTGCTCTCTGCTGGACTGATTTTTTTCGCCCACTCTGTACGGGTCATTTTATTCTTAAATGATGAGCATTTATTGTTAAGTTTTACAAGTAAAGGAACTGTTTCACATATGTCATGAACGTAATAATAATAATAATAATAATAATAATACATTCAAACGTAACTTTTCATGATTCAGGCTTTGTTCAAAGTTTTGTGAGAGTATAGAATTGTGAATTCAGTATACAGCCAATCAAACCAAATCCTTATGCCCTTTATCATTTCAGTTTTTTGAAAAATCATATTTTAACAAAATACAGTAAATAACATTTCATTTTTATTCAATTAATCGATTAATCATAGAAATAATCGAAGATTAATCGATTATCAAAATAAAAGGTATTTGCAGCACTACTCTCATGTTTAAAAAATGTTTAGCAGTCCTGTGAACTGATGGTTGCACTGTTAAATCTTGTTATATAGCAAAATCTCTACGGCTTGACACATTTCTACCAGATTGTATAACTCAATCTGTCTGATATATTTTATAGTCGGGATCAACGTATTGTTTTTACACCTTGTTTGTGACTCAAAAAGATTGTGACATGCTGCCAGGGACACTGCTTTTGTGCCACATTATTTTGAGGTGTAATTGAGAAGGGTGTTGAAAAGTTCTCTGTGTTCCCATCAACAGTCCATAACTAAGCCGTAAGGATCCGTGCACAGAGCAGAAACAATTTACAAGCACATTACACATGGTTCATTTTGATTATTTTTGTTTTGCTTCAGTTTTGTTTCACTTCAGTTTTGTTCCCAAAGGTAAACCCTAGATAAATTGGTGTTACAACACACTGCTCACCAGCTCCGAGTTCTGGGAAAAGAGGAATGTTGGTATTTCGGTCATATTCCTACTTACTGGATGCTGCTCAGTGTTTGTGGCCGAGTCTGTTTCTCTCATTTGAGGTAGTAACATCTAAAGAAAACATGATACTTTTTGTGATTTCTCCCTTCTACCCTTTGTTTTGGCATATTATCCTTCATCAAGTCTGTTTATTTTGATATGCTATTTTGGTTTTGTAATTTGTACAAACTCCTGATTGCAGAACAAATTTGGGGTCGTTGTAAGGGGTAAAGTGGTATGCAGTTGCTACAATCTGAAAGATAAACCTTCATAAGTTTATTATTATTGTATTTTTTTACAAAACATCTGTTAAATGTTTTAATTTTTTGTACCATATTAATGTAAACATATATTCCATTTTCAAAGTAACTCAGATTAGCAGAAAACAAATGACACCAATTTTTCCATGTAAAGATTTTTTCAAGTTCAAATAAAACAAAGGAAAACTGACTCTTTCAATAGGTCTGCAGATATAGGTGACATTTCTAATTAGATTAAGAGTTTTAGCAATTATTTTTTTCATATTTAGCTGAATGGAGGATACCTGATTTGTCAAACCAGCTAAGTTCAACCAATAACGTTCTCACATGCAACATTTGCATATGTAATTTCATAAGTATTTGATTTATATACAGTATGATGGTAGCCTATTGCTACTTTTTGTAGAAATATATACAGAAGCCTTTTTATAGACTTTAAATAGGTTTATGAGCTTTTCTGCCTAGTAACCTCACATTAGTCCCATTATCAAAGCCCGTGCATGCTATTTTAACATGTTTCTAGCTGTGTAATGTTTATTTCAACAGCTCTGCTTTTGTAATCAGCCGACAGGCAGCATTTATTTGATTGCCACTTTTGACACACCAGCCACGGTGTGCGTTGAGAGCCACTGGCCCGACGCCAGTGGCTGTAACACACATGGTAAAGACATTGAGGTGCTCCCTGTTTATTTCAGCAATGCCACTGAAATCTGCTCATCAGGCTTGTATAACTCTTGGCATGACAAGATGCTGTATTTTCACCCTCAGTAACCCAATATTGTCAGACTCAGGCTCTCTGAGTTCTCATCACACTTCATATTTTTGCTCTTGGGCAATATAGTTTGAATGTGAATGGGAGCAGTAAAACTCTAAGCATGGTGGTCCTGTGGGAGCTCCTCAGTCTGCAGTAATTCACTTACCCAATGTGACAAAGCTCAATAATGGATTTGCCTAGCTAGATTCTTGAGAGAAGACTGACGCCATATTGGGGAAAACCTTCTCTTTTTCAGTCTGTCTTCAAATTTGATTTTGAGAATGTGTGGTAGGTAACAAGCCATTGAAAGAGACTAAGTGGTATTTGGGTGTTTCATCAACTATCCAGACTTTAGAAAATAAAATCTCTGTTACATTTACCAAAATCAAACCCCTGGGACATAAAAGTGACTGTAGGTGAAGAAACACCCATTTATGAAACAAAATTTGCACCCTGATCTCATGAAATTTACATGACAATGGCAACATTTTTGCAAAAATAATATGGTTCATTACACGTTTGGCTGCAGTTTCCCAGTGAAGTCCAGCAGGGGGAGCCAAAAGCGAGTGAAATTTTGTTGTAATCAGAGTTTTTTTTTAAGGTGAATATTAGATGGATGTTTAATGAGGAAAATGTACCTCCCTATCTAAAACTTTAGCCTAAATCTATAACCAATAGTGTCCTAAAACATAAATGAGAGGCGAACAAAACAGATATCCTTACCCTGAATTAACCCCTGAACCTAACCGATAGTGTTTTAAAAGCTAATTTGACATAAAAAGCACATGTACTGAAGCAACCACATCATTTCGTGTCACTTCTATGGCACTTTCACTTTTGTTTTGGCATCATTGGCTGGGATTGAGGCTCAGTCTTCAAGTCCAAAGTCCAACACACTTTCAGGTGAGCTACAGTGGAAACAAATCACATTGTAAGAAGTGTGTAAATGTAGGTGGGTCTGTAATACAAGTGTTTAAATAGAAAAATTTTCAAATGATGCATTAGAGTAAAAGTGTTTTGATATAATAACATAGCACTGTGTGAGTAATAGAGTGAAAAATACGTGTTACATAAACATCGTAAACATAGTACCCAAGATTTGTGTGAAAGTGAATAAAACACTTGTCGTAGCACCTGCAGCAAACGTAGAAAGCAGCACATAAAACTCAGTTTGCAAACATTTTGTTATAGTAACATTCATTCTATGACACTAGGTTGAAATTGTGTTTTGCTCTTGCAAATACCATTATTAAATGTATGTTTTCATCATTCTGATGAATTGTTCGTTTTGTTGTTTTCTTAAAATTGAGTGTACTTTACGGACAGATCTGTTTTTTTATGTATTCAGTTTTCAAAACAGACAATTCTTATCTTGCCCTTTTATCACCTTCTTAGCAGAGCTCCCAAATTCAAAACCCTCAGAGGTTAAAGGGGGAATCAGGAGCGTATCCATCGCAATTACAATTGTCAAGACAAAAGCATTAAACATTCCCAAAGCCTCCTCTAAAGTGTCTGACTCTCTGTTCAGCAGTAGTCAAAGTGTTGGTTTAACCCTACCCCGGCAGTCATTTGTCCTGCATAACTAACGTGTTTGTTGCTTTTGAGGTTGTGGGGTTTCCTTTTATTCTATTTTGAGTGTAGAGAATGGGTGTGTGCATGTGTTTGTGTGGGAAGAGTATGTCAACCTCTTGTCCTGAACTGTTTCTTGTTTCTTCTCATAAGATATACAGTGAACCTCAAACTGTATTTGGCAGCTAACAGAAGGCTACACTAACATAACATACAAACACACTTTTCAAGCAAAGCATTTAGTTTGTTTTGTTTTAAATGACAAGAAAATAGATATATTGTTCAAAATGAATACAAAAGATATTTGGACACTTGTGTAGTATTAGTTAATGTGACCAGCTCAAAACATGGTTAGTCACCCTGCTAGGAATTTTTGGTAAAATTGATACACATATAATAACTTCATATGAACTAAAATGACCTTGGGACCAGTTAGTTAAAAGCAATTGAAAAAGACAAAAATGGCTAAGAAAAGTTAATTTTGAGAAAAGGACTAGAATCATTTGATTGCAAATGCTACTTGAATTCTTATTTTGTATGTAATGAACTGACATTCACACTTTTGGGGTCACTGTATGAAAGGGCATAATTTCTTACCCCAGCTGTATTTAATATAAATGGCTATATTCTAGTTAGTACAACAATACAATATTCTCTGGCTGCACTTAATGCCAATTTGTTTGTGTTCCAATCATTTTGCACTATGTGTTCTTGCCAAATTGCTGAATAAGTCCAGATTCAAGATTAACACAGGATGTATGGACAGATAACTTCCTCTGCTTTCACTACCCTCACAACATAATGTTCTCCTTTGAAACTTCTCACTCGAGACCCAAATTCACATTGGATATTTTCACACCATAAAGACTGTTTGATGTTTTCTCATGGTTACAGTAAACACCTGACACTCTGAGAACAACTGAGAGGGCATTGGGTACATAAAACATTCTCCTGGTTGTTCAATATCACTACAAGTCCCTAAAATTGCTTAATAAACTGAACATTGATGTCTTCTATCATATTTATGTTGTCAACCATTAAAAAAAGAAGAAGCAATAAGCAACTGGTAGTACCAGGCTGCCAAAAATACTTTAATGATTTATTCACCCAAAAACGAAAATTCTCTCATCATTTACTCACCCTCATGCCATCCCATATGTGTATTAATTTTTTTTCTTCTGCTGAACACAAACGAAGATTTTTAGAAGAATATCTCAGCTCAGTAGGTCCATACAATGCAAGTCAATGGGTACCAGAATTGAAGCTCCAAAAATCATATAAAGGCAGCATAAAAGTAATCCATATGACATATAAATCCACATCTTTAGAAGTGATATGATAGGTGTGGGTGAGAAAAATATAAATATTTAAGTCCTTTTTTACTATAAATTATCATCCCTGCCAAGTAGGTCAACACTGTAACACATGCACATGGGTGACCTATCCCTTTAAGGGCCATGTGTTACAGTGATTTTATCACAGTAAAGGGAGTTTACCATGGTAACTGCTTCATGTTGTGCCCTTCTGTGGTGAAATCACTGTATGCATTTGCTCTGGTGGTTTATTGCATTAGTGAACACTTATTTTTCTTTAAACTGTTCACATACTTTTTTAAACTTTCTTACACTCTCACACAGACACACACACACACACACACACACACACACACACACACACACACACACACACACACACACACATACATAAACACACATTCTTTAAATTTCATTAGACATAGCTACTGAAGCATAATGACTTCAGCATCTGTGAGGACTGGCAGGTGTTAATGCAATTCTGCTCTTTTAATCTGCATTTTATTTGTGATAGATAAGATGACCTCAGGGCTAAAGGGATTTTTCCAATGGTTGTGGATAAAAAAACTGGAATTCAATCGATCTCTGTTGTCCTATTGATATTCCTGATGCTTCATATCCCTCCTGTTTCTACTAATGAAGTCAAATGCTTGTCCTCCTGGCTTTGTGACTCTGATTTATTGAGCAGGACCCAACAAAGGTTCATAGCAAATAAAAGCCAGCCATGTCAACCCAAGTGATAAGTCAATGGATCTAAATTCCAACCAGAAAATTGGTCAATTAAAGAGGAAATAATGCAAACTCTATTTAACCAGATGCCCCCTTGCACTTTCTAACTGCCCTACACTACCTCTTTTAGAATATGGTGATTCTACAAAGAACACATGATACTGGTGTTGTAGCATTATTTATATAGAATTGCAACTTTAAACCAGCATAACCCGCCTGGAAATACATGGTCTTTTCAGCAGGGCAGTTTGTGGTAGTGCCTCAGTTGGATGTTTCTCAAATTTCTAATTATAGATGAATTTCTGTGGAACCAAATTGCAATTGATGGCCATCTAAATCAACCCTTCGATTTAGAAAGCGAAAATAGCCACTGCAAAAAGAAAGCAAAAAAAGCTCTGTAAGATTTATGTGGCACTCCAGTTTGCCACTTCACCACTCAGAACATTTGCTGCAGGATACCTTTCTTCTACCCAGTGTCAGATTTTTGATGTATATTTTTTCCTCCTGAGAGCAATTTGGGAGAATAATGGTAAAGTCAGAGTAATAGTGGTTTTTCTGGCACCATCACAAAAGCGTCTTTGTAGTCATCTCCAATAAGTGGCTTATGGCAGTTATTTAATCTCGAGTGTAATGACGTACTTTATTTCTGCTCAAAGGATTGTTTGGGAAAATATTTCTCCACCTAGCCGCATCTTGGAATGGAAGTAATAGCTCTGCACTAATTCATCCTCATTCCGACCTTCTGGGAATGCTACAATTGGCCAGAAGAAGAAAGGGCGAAGGCGTCCGTTGACTTGGCTGAGAACCCTGTGCCCTTAAGAAAGCTAGCAAAATTATTTTCCCAACCTTCTAATGTTGTACCTCTCCTTTCTTTCTTATTTATATAATCAAAATGCTCTACTTTGTGTATGAGCCTATTGTACATGTGTCAGATGTTTTTTATTGACCAGTAGGTGCAAGTGTAGTCAAGCATTTGCCAAACTCTTTCAACAGAGCTTTCTGGAAATTCTGAGTCCCATTTTCTCATGGTATGAGATTAAACTGCAGTGGCCAAGAGTGAGAATGAAGAATGACTTGTGGTGTGATCCTTTCTCAAACTGTGACTGGAGTTTAACGAGGCGACAAAGCAGCAAGGGATCGTCGTGAATGGGTCAACTGTCATCAGTGAGCAGACAATAGTAGATGCACTGCTGTTTGGCTCCTGTAGCCAGGCCTGCAATCTCTTTGGAGCCAGAGCTGTTCAATGAGATGTCAGTCATCTGGATTGCACGGGTTCAGTACGGGTTGGGGTGCATGATTGGCTGTAGGCTTCTCTGGACTTGAAATATTTGTGGACCCATCAGAACTTGATAGGGCCTTTGTTGAAGGTTTATTGGTTCCCTTAGGAGACTGGAGGTGCTTGGAGCACAATATCACTTTCTCAAAGAAGTCAACTAATCTCATCAGCCCTCTGGAATTGCCACATAGCCGTATTTTTATTTGGAGACCAAGCGAACTTATATTTGACAAGGTTATTTATAACAGTTGTGAAAAGTCATGAAATGTGTGCAGGGATTTTTCCAGATTTCAAAAGGTGTGGGGAACGCTTTGTTCATCTTCAAATAACAAAAGTTCAACTGCAGCCAAAGATGACAAGAACATCAAACACTAAAACGGATTGATAGACACCTTGTGTAGCAGTATATGGGTGATTGGTGTGACGTACTTATATAAACAATTAAAAAGGTCTTAAAATACAGGGTATATCAGGGCTAGTTGAAACAAGGCTTATATCACAAGCCCCTTTTCCACCATCGGGCTGAACTGTTCTGAGCATGGTGAGGAAATGTTTAATTAGCATTTCCACTTGAGCACAGTTCGGCATAGCACGTAACAAACCGCTCTCGGCACGGTCAGCTAACTCTGCTGGTAGTGGAAGGGCTTGAGTATGAGGCAACTTACGATTGTCAATTTGCCAACAGCAAGGTAACTTGTTTCTAGATAGCTGGCAAAGTTCGCTATGGTTAGGTTAATACAATTTAATTTTAAAAAGTGGTGTATGTGTGGTGTATCTTCATGATTTTATGTTGATGGTTTATCTAATATAGTCAATTGTTTTTCTGCATGCCTTTTTGTCAGGGAAGTATATAATGCTAGCTAGTTCATTGAAACTCATATAATATATAATTATATTACTTAACAATACTTAATATTAAATAAATGATATATATAAATATCATATAATAAATCTATTTTTAGCTCATCTAGGAATCGTTTCCTTTCTGTGTGCACGTGTCTGTTGGCGTGTACAAACCCTCAGCAAATGATGGTAAAAAGCAACCGTAACCATGCAAACTTGCACGGATCATTACGAAATGGCTCGGTTTCGCAACAAGCCACAAGTCACAAGTCCAATTATACAGTTGCTTGTTTACTCTAGCAGTAGTTTTGTATATTGGTTTCAAACACCTACTTAAAAACTTAAATTGAAATTGTCTTCAATTGTAATTTTTGTGAATTCTGATTCTGATTCAAATGAAAGTTCCAGTTTTGCCATATTTTTTAATAGCTGTTGGGTAAAAAAGTCAACACAAAATAAGCACAGTGCAATACATTAAGGCAAGGGTAAACAACATGATGAATGTTGATGCCAACCCGAAAAGGTGGAACTGTATTCTAATGAGAAGGGTATTTTCCATAAATGTCAGGTCTAGGCAAGTTGTCAAATGTGTTTAATAGGTTTTAAATGTGTGATAATGCATTATATAATATACAAGTGTGTATTTATAAAGTGTAAGATGGTAAAAAGTGTGACAACTTGGTCTACCGGTTTTTATATTTTAAGTCAGGTTGCCATTCAATTCCTGTATCGAAATTAGAGCTTAACATCAAAATGCTCTTATGGTGTGACTGTATAGGACATTTTTTATGCATAGATTTTGTTTTTCCTGCTTTAAATATCTGCCACCCATACAGTATGTACTAAACACTTAAGAATAGTATATCACAAAAGTAGGGCTGAATTCTTGCACTAAGCTTTTCCATGTCTGAAATGCAATCCATACCTTTCTAGAACAACATTTGCTGTTTTATTCATATCCCTGTTTTATCCTCTGCTTAGAGCTGTGCTTTACTTGCAGTGCGGAATTCTGAAAAATTAAATGGTCATTCTTGGGCACTAAGGCATGCTTACAGGCGCAATCAGAGGAGAGAGCATTTGGAGAAATTGGCACATGATAAGCAGAGTGGCGCCAGCAGTGGAGGGGAGGGTTGGGTGTATTTTTGGGTAGGATTCTTGCAGTTATTCCTGGATCTATATAGTGGTCCTCAGAACATCTTAAGTAGGTGTACCAGTCTCCCAGCTGGTTTGAGTCATCTACATCGGTGTGTCTATACAGTGGTTAAAAAGTCATATGGAAATATACATTAAAGATAATAGAAAAAGAGAAGTATTTGATGTCCCTAAGGCCTTATTCATGAAACATGAGCAGATTACATTTTTGTGTAAATCTTTGCATATAACTATTGTTGCAGCAATTGTTGCATTGAGATCAATGGGACAACTGATGTTTGAATGGATGTATGAACGATTTACTCAGAGATAGTGTTTTCTAGTCATCTCATGAGGTCAAGAACATTTCCATGTCATATTTCCCCCAATATCAAAAGAAAAGAAAAAGATAACACTTTGCAACAAGGTTTTATCTGTTTACATTAGTTAACTACATTTACTGACCTAAACTATCTATTAACAATACTTATTAATCTTAGTTAATGTTAATTGCATCAAAACATATTTAATATTAATAGCTGTATATGTTAACCTTAGTTAATGGATTAGGAACTAACATGAACTATCAAGAAACAATTGTATTTTTAAAGATACATTTTTTAATTTAATTTAATTTTAAATTTTTAGCCAAGATTAATTAATTATTTAAATAAATATTGTTCATTTTTAGTTCATGATACCTAATGCATTATCTAACGTTAAAAAAATACAACCTTATTTTAAAGCTTTATCAAAAAAAAAAAGAAGCAATTAATTAATGCAGATTTAAATGCAAAAATAAATACATAAGTAAATATGGATTATAGTAATGAGAATCTGAGAATCACAATCCAAAATATATAATCTAAAATGCCTGCACACATTATGGTATTGATTAGGTCGAAATGTTAAGGGTCTTAAAATAGGCTTCATTTTTATGCTATATATAATACAGTATATATATTTATATTACCATAGGACTGTGTCCAAATATATATATATATATTTGGACACAGCACTATGGTAAAACCATGGTATTCTTTGAAGTACTGTAGAGTACCAATCACAGTACCATGGTACCAACATAGTACTTTTCCAAATGTTTTTCCGGTACCAGAGAAGTTTTGTTTTTGTTGAAAAATATTGCTAAGAATTAAGAATCTATCTGGGTCATCACAGTTTAATATTCAGGGTTGAGAAAAGAGGTGGGGCTGGTGGCTCGGGTGCGTGTCAGCAGGCAACACGAAGATCTCCCTTCCTATCACTTTCCAAATCTCTTGCATAAGGACGGTAACAGGTGGCTGTGAAATGCGGCGACTTCTTAGCTTTAAATTGCACTGCATGATATTAATACTTTAACTGGCATAGCACTGCCTAAATATTTAATGAAATCATTAAATGTTCCTTGTGTTTACAGTGCGGCGTTGTTTGTTGTGCGTAAGCCCTATGCACATCCACTGGCATGACATGACAACCGCATGCTCTCTTCCATAAACACACACACACACACAGTTTTACATCTACAGTCCCCGGGGCATCATCACATGGGTATTTTGAAGCCCCTGCTTAATGTGTCTTTGGATGAAGGTTGCCTGTTGGGCAGGAAGTAGTTGCGAGTTCAGAATGTGTCAGGAATAAGAACACATGCTTCCACATGTCTGTGCGCTCGGTTTCGACTTTCACTTTGGGGCTCTATGGACCTCCACACCTAGAACATCGTCAATCCAAATGTCTACCGGTCCTAATGCTTTAGTTGGCTGAACAGGCGCAGTTTTTAACACGTTATATGCATGTTATATGCTTCCTGCCGTGGCTGCCTGGCATGACTGTGTGGTGGCCTGATTTTTGCCTTTAATTACAGCAACCACAGGGAGATTTGTGTGATGTAACAGCCATGAAATTGTTATATAACCTCCATCATTGCTTAGCTGGGAAGTGTTGTAATGACATTCTTGCATATTTCTATGTGCAGTAATATAAATCATGTACTGGTAAGGCTTTGCCGTGGTGTGGAGCTGTTGCTTCAGTCAGTGCATAGATAAATATGACTGTGGAACTAATTGTAGGTTGTTTCTCAATTAGGATCACCAGGTTTGAGGGGAAAGAAAGGCCGCGATGGGGCTTCAGGTAGTTTTCAGTATGCATATGCCTGTGCCTGCCAACTCTATGGACTGCTGTTGTCTATATAAGCTGCTGTGCACAAACCAAGGCTGTTAAGAGCAATGGAACCATGAAAACAAACTGTCCTCCATGAAAATCATTCAGAGATGCTAGCCCATATGAACTGAGGCAAAACTGTGTCCTGTAGTGCAAATGTGGTAGTATCAATTCAACAGAATTCTTTGGGCAAAACATTGTAAGATGTTTATGGTCATATCCATCATTACATGGCACTCTGAAATACTTGATTCTGATTGGTCAGTCATAGCATTCTGCAGTCAAATATTTGTGTATAATGACTACTAAACTGTATGTTTGACCATTGACCTTGACAACCAATCTCAAGCACTGAGCTGTTTTCACATTTCTTGTGTGACTTAATGCAATAATTTCAACTCAAGATCATTATTTCATGTCAGTTGATTTATTTGATAAGTAGTCGTATAATGAGCAGTCAGCCTGTCATTGTTTTGCTAAATAAACCCCTTCAGGATGCTTTGTGTTGGGGTCCATATCCCCCTCTCTGGGTTATTTGTATATTATCCCTTACATTTGGTATTTTAATTTCACAGGATTGTCAATTCAAAAGCTTTCTCTTTCTTTATATTTTGTGCTTATTATGTCATTCAATTGAAATGAATCCTATTATCATATGAGATGCAGGCCTATACTTTACAGTAGGTTATATGAAATCCTTTATGATGAAGTGACAAAGATTGACCTGGAATGTTCAGAGATCCATTCTTGTTTGACCACAAATATCTTGTGTGTTGTTCACTCGTTTTTTGACATATTCCTGCTTTCAGGTCTAAAATAAAGCTTGCTGTCTCAGCAGCAGCTTTGATAAATGCTGGCTCCGATTTCTAAGAAAATACAGGCTTCTCAAAACAGGAAAGGAAAGAATAATGACAGACCCATAGGAAAGGTTCATCACTGGTGTGACTGCAGCATTATTTAAAACTGCCATAGTTAATTCACTAGTCTGACTCACGGCTAACTTTTAGGAGTCATCCACAAATGTATATCTTCACCTTGTTGATGAACTCTAGATAATTTTTAAATTACGTTTATTTAAAAGTGGCCTTTGTTCTTCCTTTCATTATATAGTTCTTCCCAAGTCAAAGGTTCACACTGTTGCTCCACTAATTTTCCAGACATGAAATAGGGAGGTGTTACTTATTCAGATGTTTTAAAGAATAAAAGGTTGAAATTAACCTTTATAGATCTGGTCAGATAGTTCAATTATTCTGGTACATATTTGTCTGATGGATTAGTTTGTTCTTGAACAGTTGTCCAGAGGAGCAGACAAAGTAAACCCTAGAGAAGAAGTTGGGTAACTTTAAGACCCTAATTTCTGGTTCCATAATAGAATATGCGTTATTAAATCTATGTTCTATGAATCTCAGTTCTGCTGTGATCTTTTCTGTCTTAATTAAAGGATGTAAAATAGGTTGTACAGAGGGTGTAAATCCTACCAAACTAATAAGAGTGCTAATATTTGCTATGCATATGACCTACAATTATATTTTTCATTGAATCCCAATGACAAGTTTAAATGTTCTTCAAGTGTATATAGTATATATAAAAAATGTCAGATTAATTCAGCACTAAATCAAATGGTCCTGAATATTCAGCAGGTGGTGAGAAATTTGGGCATCTATTTTGACTCAAATTAATGATTAATAATGATTGAAAAATTGAAGTAGTTGGCACTGATACCAGTGAAAGTTCATGGTTCTCGATACCAATTTCGAGACCACAGAAAAACATTGCTAATATGATAATGTGCTATTGAACACACTTCTTCAGCCTATTTAAAGTTACATTTCAATGAAAATAATACTGTGGCAGGGCGGAGGGCGGGGCCGGGTCGTGATCCTACACACCCGGTCCCGTATTAGGCTAATTATGCCTCCGTGAGGTTTAAAGGCTGACTGCAGAGGGCCGTGCGGGAGAGAGAGATCGTTAGTGGACATGTCCGTCATGTGTGTTTGTGTTGTCTTTAAGTTTTCCATTAAACTATCATTTATATTATCAAGCCGGTTCTCGCCTCCTCCTTTCCACTGAATACGTTACAAATACATTAAAAGATATGCATGTTTCCTTCAAGTGTTTCTAACACTTGTTTGTTTTTAAGCAGGGCCCTACTGATATCTGTTTTATTTTTTCCACAAATTTAATTTTTTTTATTATTTCTCCAGAATTCCATGTTTTAAAGTTTCATTTAATTGCATTATCAAAATGGTGTCTTATATTAAAAAAATAGAACAATTACTTATCAACATACCACTGTATTTTTTTAACAAACTTTTATTCAATACATTAGCACTCTTGTTTGTGATATATTGCTTAATTTGTATGATTATTACAAACATTATTCATTAATAATTATTATTTATTATTACTATAATAATTATTATTATTATTATTTCTACAGTGAGGATTACATTTTAATATACAGTTAGAATATATTTCTGTTATGAGGAGAGATAACGACCACATCCAGGAATCACACAAAGACGGAAAGGCATCTTTATAAAGACGCGTCTTTAAAAAGACGTTCAACGTCAATGTGTGTGCTCTAATAGAGAAAATATACTCTTTAGCAGGAATATACACTCTTTTAGCGCTGTCGAAGCGCCAAAGGGCAAAATCTGCACTCGTCGTGCAGAAGGAGAGAAAGCCACTGGAAATGCACTGTATATCCAAAAGCATATGCTTTTTAAGAGGTGAATGGAACAGCAGTAGTATTCAGCTCGCTGATAGTACAACCGCTCGGCTCCGAAGAAAATAATCTGAATGAGAGCCTGATTGCTCATTTGCTGTACTGCCACTGCTGAGCACTTTTGCTGCAGTTTTTAAACCCTATTAAACAATGAGATTGAAATAGTAATAGCTTCAACAGAAGCATATACCATCGATTAACAACCTCAGAGCTCACAGTAGGTCTGCCTTTAAATGTTTATAAGTTAACAATTAGGGGTGTGCAGCGAAGCCATTATCTGTATCTGTATTTGTAAAGGTTCTTATGACAAAAGTATCTGTATCTGTCTCTGTATTCGGATAGAACCGGATGTGGGCGGGGCTTAACCCAGAAGTGTGTTAATATTAAATGAAATGCCCACTAAATTAAATGCCTCTTACGAATACATTTTAATGAATAAAATATGTCTTGTATATGCCTTTTAAAAATAATAGGCTTATAATAATAATAATAATAATAATATTAATAATAATTATAATTATTATTATACAATTATTATTTAATGTAATTATAATTACATAAAAAATCTAACCAGATGAGGCTGAATATGTTGGCCACATTACCTTTGGAATATGTTGGTAACTTTTGTTTCTCTTGGTATTTGTAATATTAATAATATCTGCCTGAAACATGTATAACAACATTATTCTGGTAGGATGTGTCAAGCAAAATGTGAAATGTCAAGCACACATTTTGCAGTGAATAATAAATACAAATTCAAACATTGAAGGTATAGCCTACAAACAGGTGAAAGTCCCGTAAGTATATCAGGAATTTTTATGAAGGACACCATTATTTAGTTAAATAATAATAATAATTATAATAATGTTAAACTTGTACAGTGCCTTTTCAGAGCTCAAGAACACTTCAAATTTAGCACAATTTAAAGAAGAAGAAAAAAAGATGGAGTATGTTTCAGTTTCTTCATTTTAAATCTAAAGTATTCCTAATTGATGAATTCTCTATGGAGCATTTAAACCATTACGGAGCATTTTAACTTTTTTCGGAATAAAGTCTTAACCAGTTAATAACCTTAATCGCCGATGTGGACATAAATGTGGTCAACTTCAAGAGACGGATAGATGAGCTCTGATGTTAAATCACTTCAGCTCAGGAATTTAACATCTCGCTCATGTTTAGGCCTGTGCTATAAATAAATGCATGGAATCACATGGGAATCACATGGGAATCGTGTGATACATCAACAAATACATTTCAAATAGTGAAAAGTGTGTAGGATGTTGTACTATATCTTAATGATACACTTGACAAGCTCCAGACGTGGACAATTAACAGAGACTGCAAACGGAGTCGAAACCGCGGTCATCCAATCATTTTCATTCATAAGGTTTACACTTTAGAAATATTGGCTTTACAGATTCATAAATTCATTGTAATTTAAAATACGTTAATTTTCAATGTCGTTTTATGCTTGTGTTTCTTGAGTTATCAGTCAAACAAATATTTTTTTTATTATTAGGATGAATCCGTTATTCGTTTTGAAGTCATTATTCATGCCTTCCGAACAGAGTATTCGGCTTCGGGCACATCCCTATTATCAATTAATATAAATTATTCTATGGAAAAAAGAATAGGATTTTTTCTTCCGTAACCAACTGTTGCGCTCTATTTCAAAAAATAAAACCTAAACACAAAAATTTTGTCCAACCCCAAACTCATGCCATTGGCTGATCCAATGTTGCTGTGTCAAGCTGGTCAGGATGCTCAAACAAACAGAGCAATGTTTTGAATTTGACACAGTGTTTACATTTTTTCAGTGTTCTTCAGGGCAATCGGCTTTAAGAATGACTTACAGTTGTCTCTGCATATTAAACTGAGCTAGTATATATTTTTTTTAATTACATGACTTTTAAATATTTGGCTAGTTGTATAATTATGGAGCTGATAGAAGTACTCTATTTAATGCATTTTGGCATGTTTAAATCCATTCTGAATTCTGCAGAGTCCCTCCTAAAATCATTACAGATGAATGTCTGGGCCAACTTAAGACTAACAATGTTAAGTCTTTTTCCACTATTAATTATGCTGCTATTGAATGTGTGTGATTTAGCACTTGAGTGTATGTGTGACTGGATGCTTGAAGTGATGTCTGGGTGGGGTCCTCATGTTTGGAGGTGTGTGATTTATCTGTGCAGGCAGTCTTCCAGTGATGTGGCTCATACTCCCACTCAGTTCTCAGTGGTCCCTTTTTCCCAAAGAGAGCTTTAAAGTGCTATGATCTGCTAAATTATAAACACTTTTGTAACACTTTATTTATGTACGGAACTGTCACTGTGACGCATATCATAAAATTACCTGCGTGTGAGCTGTAATCTTCCTTGCAGATTGCCTTATGGTAAGAGTCACGGCAAAGAGAATCAGAGGCTTATTCATCAGTTGTTGTATTCATAAGTTCAGTCTGGCTTCAACTGAGCTGGACAGGCAGCAAAGCCATTTCGGAATCTGGTCAGACCATGGAAATTCAGACCTCACTGTTTTCCTGCAGTCTTGGCCAGCTAATATCAGTCAGGGTCAAATGTTTGATGTAATGTGCACATGGTGCAAAGGTGGACCAAAAAGATGTTTTGTGTGTGTGTAGATGTGTGTATATGTGTGTGTGTTTTCGCTGTATGACTAATCTCTTCTTCTCTCTGTTTTTGTTGCAGGACCTCCCGTAAGTAGACGTGATGCCTTTGTTGACTGGATTGTGGTAATGAGACTCAAACTCTGTGGCTTTCTGTGTATCTTGACAGTATGAATTTGTCTTTCATGAGTCCCATGCTGATTACATGATTTAATTCACATAAATGAAACTTCCGTGACTTCTTTCTTTTTAAACTTCCACAATCTGGGCAGAAGAGTTTGTGTTTTGTGCTCTCCCAAAAATATAAATTGAGCCATAATTTACACACCATTGTGTTTTGTTTCAAACCCTTTTGACGTTCTTTCTTCCGTGGAACATAAATGGAGATGTTAGGCAGAATGTAAGTCTCAATAACCATTTACTTTCATTGCATCTTTACATAAAATGAAAGTAAAGAGTGAATGAGGCTAACATTCTGCTTAACATCTCCTTTTATGTTCCATTGACAAAACAAAGATAGATGAGCTTGAAACAACATGAGAGTGAGTAAATGATGATATCATTTTCATTCTTGGTGATCTATCTCTTTAAGTTGCATGGCATGGTTCTTTTGGCTTTGAAATAAATGGTAACCTTGGGCATTTGCACAGACACTGATACTTTTCAGAATGTGAACAGTATTGGTAGATACATCCTGTCCAGCTTCCTACAGTATATCTTTTGAGGGGTGGTTTTGATGGATGATACCATAGAAAGAATGGCAAGAGAAATATAGGGAGAGGATGAAAGAGAAAAGTGTTAAATTAGGTGCAGTTGGACAGCTGCATCCCTGCGGTAGGAGGGAGAAAGTCAAGCTCCAGTGATTAATGAAATAACAGCAGCCACAGAAGCACTGCCGACATGAAAGAAAAATCACAAACAAAATATCTCTACCATATCAGTTGTAACTGTAACTCAAGTAAGAATGGTTTATAGATTGTTAGCGAATCTTATTAATCATGTCGGTCTCCTTAAAACAGGTTTGATGATTTATGGGCAATCAGTGTCAGTGTGACTTTAACAACAGTGTTTGTTTTCAGTAGTGGAAGGAGGGAGTCTGGCACCCATGGTGCCTGATCAATGTTCTTAGCATTTCCTTCAGGGCCAGCCCATTATAGTGAAATATGACAGTTCTTGGGGGTATGCTAAAATAACACTCTTACTGAAGTGATTGGAACTGTACAACTTCACCAAATTGGCCCTTTCCTGTTCACTGAAAGTGAATGCTTTAAGAAGTTTAAAAACATAACTGTCAGTGATTCTTCACAGGTCACTTCACAAGGTCATTGCCTTTTGCCCTTTTGTAGAGGCACGGCTAGTCCCACCCAACCTTTAACAATAACTAGTGACAGGAAAAATTTTACATTGACAGAAAGCTTACCATCGTAAGATTGTGTTGAAAAAACGTAATTAAAACGTGCGCTCTGGTGAAACTTTGCAATGGCCAGTCTCAAACACATGAACCTAAATGAATGAATCTAACAAAAACATGTACAGGTTACGTTTTACCACAAACTCATAAGTAAAAAATCTTTTTACATATTTTTTATATAAAGGAAGGACGAAGGACTTTTAATGTTTTGTTGCACTGTGACATTATTTCCATTATATTAAGCATATTTTTCCTCAAAAATCATTTACATGTATTCATTTAGCAGACACTTTTATTCAAAGCGACTTACAAAATGAGGAAGGATATAACATAAGAAATACAAAATTACTTTCTTTAGACTTTGGGGTGAAATATTACCTGGACGTGTTCGTGACGAGATTTGTGAGATTGTGACAAGTCCATTTATGGGAGAGTTCACCCAAAAATGACAATTCTCTCATCATTTACTCACCCTCATGCAATCCCAGATGTGTATGATTTTCTTTCTTCTGAAGAACACAAATATTTTTAGAAGAATATATCATCTCTGTTGGGCCTAACAATGCAAGTGAATAGTGACCAGAACTTTGAAACTCCAAAAAACACATAAATGCAGCATAAAAGTTATCCATAAAACTCCAGTGGTTGTCTTCAGAAGAAATATGATAAGCGTGAGTGAAAAACAGATAATGAATTCCTTTTGTACCTTAAATCTCCACTTTCACTTCCAAAAGGTGAAAGAATGTGAAAGTAAAAGTGAAAGTAGAGATTTATAGTAAAAAATACTTAAATATTGATCTGTTGGTCTCATGGATTACTTTTATGCAGTCTTTATGTGATTTTTGGAGCTTTAAAGGTCTGATCACCATTCATTTGCATTGCAAAGAGCAACAGAGCTGATATATTCTTCTAAAAATATTTGTTTGTGTTCAGAAGAAAGAAAGTCATACACATCTGGGATGGCATGTGGGTGAGTAAATGTTGAGAGAATTTTTGGGTGAATTATCCCTTTAAAGCTGAATATTTCAGATGGACCATGTGACGGTTTCCATTTACACAACATTTATTCAACATCCTTTATTTGACATCCATTGTATTCCAACAATATTCACAATTATAAATCACCATTGGATGTTAATTGTCAAATTAATATTTGTTTATTTCCTGAATTTTTTTAGATGAATAGACATTTTAATACTAGACTGTTTAAAAGAGCAGCACACAAATATCTCTACATCTCCCTGGAGATGTGCTTGACGAACTCAGCATTTAGTATTTGTGCTGCATGTGATCTGTAAGTGCCCTTTGTGTAATGAACATCTCTTGTCCATGTAATGCTGGGCTCTTGGGATGCAGTCACCTTTGTTTCCCTGTGAGGAGCCCCTTCATTTACACAGCAGTGCTGTAGGCTAAATGAGAGCCATATGTTCCCTGCTACTGTGGATCTCAAATGGAGTGTTCTTCTGGTGGGTGACACTTGACCTTACCAGGCACTCCTTTGGGCCAACATGAGCAGCACCTAGCAGACCTCAGGGGCCTATTTCCTCAGCACCTGGGCCTGCACCATAGACCTGCTACACAAACTTCAACACATTCATACACACCACATGTAGACCAGTTTACTCGTGCACACCACACCACAGCCCCACCATACCCACTCCCGATTGTTTTCAGTCACAGTTACTCCTGATCTCTCAGCATACATTATGACATTCAGTTGAAATCTGTTCCTACCTCTGCACACTGCCACTCATAAACACCATGAACCACATGTGTGCCATTTACTTCTAAACTTATAGATCCTATTATTATCAATTATTCACTGTTTCTCACACACTTCATTTGTGCACTTCGACATAAACAGCATCAGTCACTACAAACCTTGTTTTTAAGTTTCACTACTACAATACATTTTAGATTTAGACAGAGCAGCAGACATTTTACAGATAAAAAGTTAGCTCTCTTAGGTATCTTAGCTTTGCTGTTAAAGACCTATCAAAAATGGAGTTTTGTGGCTTTTAGTTGATGTATGTTAGTTTTCAGGTTATCTACAGTGGGGTCCAAAAGTCCAAGAGCATTGAAAAACTAGGTTTTAAACTAAGAAAAGTTGCAATGTAAAATGAAGTAGATTTTGCAGAGTTTCAATGTCACTAATCATGTTAATGACATTGACCATGTTAACTTCTTAGTACAAAAGGTCAGATTGTCACGATTACCCTGGAAACCACTAGGGGCCGCCAAGTATTTTTATTGTTCCTTCCTGTCTTGTGTTTTGATTATGTGTTTTGCAGTTTTTGTCATTGTCTTTGTTTCATTGGTTCTTGTGATTATTAGTCCCTGGTGTTTCTTGTTTCCTAGTTTGCCCCTTATGCATTTAATCCCTTGGTTTTCCTGTGTTCTTTTCAGTTGTTACCCTTCATTGATGTAACGGTTTCTTCTGTTTTCATGTTTTAGTTTCCTGTGTTTATTTTACATTTAGTTTTTATTAAATAAGCTTGCGTTTAGATCCACTTTCATTCAACTCCTTCCTGCAAACGTTACAGAACAACTGACCATCACTATGGATCTAACAGCTGTACAATTAGGCTACTGTCTCTCAAACAAGGTGATGATACAATCAAGCAGTATACTGAGCGTTTCTGCAGTTTTCAATTGGGGAGACATTGCGTTAAAAGACCGTTATTGTTTTGGACTCAACGTGCCTGTGAAATCCTGTCTGCCTGGAGGCTTTGCCTGTTGAAATTAATTGATTATGCCTTGAGGCTCACGTTCTCTCCTTACACTGTGGGGTATGACAGTAATCCCTCGTCGCTGCCAGCGCCCACACCTTCCACGGTCAACGAGCCAGCACCCAAGCCTACCACGGTCAACGAGCCAGCACCCGCGCCTGCCACGGTCACTAAAAAAGAGGGACATACCAAAATGAGTGGAGGAAAGGAAGGCTAATTCTCCTCAAAAACGTATTCAATATGATTGAAACAACAAAAGTGATGAAATTAACAGTTGTTTTAATCAATTTACCTACTTTACCTAAATTAAATTTGCATCCTGCTGCATTCATAACCAAAAACAATTCAAGCCAATTAGCTTTCAGTATCACATTAATGCATGAAGTCTGCTTGTGGTTAATGGGAAAGGTGAAGAAAAAAAATATATATATATTGATCAAATAATAGTTATTGGAGGATCTAAAAACCTGTGAAAGACTGAACAACAGCATCATATTTAAATTCTCAATGAAGCAGTGGAATAATTATCAAAATAGTCTTAACCAATACAAAATAGGTATCGTTTTAAAGCTTAGAAGCTGCATTTTACAATGCATTAAAACCAAAACTGTACAACTGTGTAACAAATCCCTTAGTTCCAGGGAATGAGGAAGTGGGAGACGGCATACATCACTCCAATGAATAATTAATTATTAACTCACTGCTCATTTCTTTTCAGCACACGTTCTACACACACACACGTGCGGTTGCAGTGCGACTCTCTCTCTCGTCTGCTGCCGTCTACTCCCCTTTTATCTCTGCCACAGCTCACTGAAAATACAAAAAGCTGTTAGCACAGGTGTAAATCCTTAACCAATCAGCTTTTCACGGCCGCGCTCTCCACAGATTGGTGCTCAACCACACCCCCGCATCCACATATCCCCACCACTCAACTCAGGCCGGGGTCCGTCCAACCTGCCACCGAAATGTATATAGTATATGTCTTTGACATACAGGTAAACAGGTGTTGCTTAAAAGCCATGTTTCCACATATAACTTGACGAAAAATAAACAGAACATAAAATATTACATACCATTACTTAGAGGAGGGAATGTTTGTTAAAAGAGTCCAGACACAACATAATCAGAGCCATAGATAATCCACATGAAGCACAATGTGCACACAGCAGATAATGTGTTATCTGGCTAAAAACACATTAGCTTTCCTGGATCAGAAGACTTAATTGGAAATGATGTTCTACATTGTCCAGTGTCATGGTATGCTAAGCCGATCATATTAGGATTCAGATCGCTGCAACTAGAGTGGAAGTCATTCAGATATGGGCAGAGAGAATCGTTCACTCTAATTACATTTGTCCACCAGGAGATGGCACCAATTTCATGACACAGACTCAATGATGGCTCAGATGACACAGAATGGACATTTTATTTGTTTAGAGAGGCTTTTGGACACTTGAAGACGTTTTTGTACACTAGGGTACATTATTTTGTAATGCTAAAACTTTTGATTGCTTTGTCATATCAACACAAAAGTTTACTCAGTTACAGGTGACATGATTGGGAACCAATCAAAATCAGTTTTTAGAAGCTACCTTATTTAAACTCTGAGCTATATAATATCAAATCAGAAAAATGATTTTTTTATATAGATTATGATTTTATATTTAGTTTTTCTTGTGATTTTTCAACAGTTTTCAGAGAGAAAACTGAGAGAGACAGAGAGAGTCTCATAATTTATCATAATCTATATTATTAAAAAATGTATGGTTTTCTTTAAAATGAATTGTCCCTCTTCTTTTTTTTCTTCTTTTTTTGTAGAGCCATAAGGCTTTAATTTTGGGCATGCTACTGAAACAGGAAATCTTTAAAAACTCCTTCAGAGCTTAACGGGTTAATTGTCTTGCTGATAATACAATTTGTAATATAAAAAAATTATAATAAATGAGAAAAAACCAAAATAAAAACATTTTCACAAATGGACTCTTAGACCTCACTGTATATGGTACAGCAGATATATGCATGATGCAATTAATTATGTCTGTCTATACCAGGAAAATGGACCAATAAACTCATCTTGCTTCAGGGATATATACCATTTTTCTATTTTTCTCAATAATATACTCTCCAGAAAGAGAATGTCCTCTTCTCCTAGGATAAAAGGTAAAAAAAAAACAATCCCTTCGATAGATCCCGCCCCAACTTCCTTTTTCAATATGAAAAATGTCAGGACAGAAAATATTGCTTTCTTCAAATTATGTCATTAGGTCTAACATTTAGCTCTCTTTTTTTTGACATTTGAATGTTGTATGGTCACATTAAAGAGCACTGACAAAATATTGTACCAGGGATGCTTTTGTCCATCTGCAGTAGTTTCCTTCCCTGGGCTGAAGCTTCATTAATGGCTCCCCTCTCCACATTCTAGGCCAAGAGGAAAGCCAACAAACACACACTTGTATGCACTTCCACAGACACATGAAATTAACAACATCATGAGATAATGAAGAGAGTCACGGTGGTCTTCTTTAAATGATCAAGCAGCTGTCAGGTTTTAACCATTAAGAGCAGAGCCTTATAAACCTTCACAATGAATTATAACAGTTTTCTCACAATGGAAGAGAGAACCATCTAGGAACTGAATTTTGATTAGGTTACTATGATTTGATTCATTTTAAACCAGAGCAGGGTCCTCAAAAAGGCTCTGAAGTCAAGCATGTGATGTTCTAAGACAGGACAATAGTGGATTCTCGACCATCACCTTCATCTGTGAAACTGTATGTTTTGTGCATGCATGGGCCTCTAAATTAGCATCTTTTTTTTTAATTCAGACATTTTAACCTACTTTTATTTGTTAATGGCACTAAATGCTTAAGATTAAATTCACTGAAATGATGCTACCCCAGTATCATTTACAATAAGTAACCTAAGTATTTAACTGAATTCAGTTTACAAATTGAAAGCCATCAAATTAAAGAAGCATGTCATGTTATTAAAAAAAAACGATTTTCAGGGGCCCAAAGGGAATTCTGTTGTAAAAGCATTTGATGGTGTTTGCATTTGTGGAATGCTTCTTTTGAGTGTTTGCCCGCTGCTACCTTTTGAGCCTTGCCACAATGAAATTTAAAGTTAGATCCCATTTCCTCAATAAAATTGTAGACAATATTATCATTTGCATTAATGAAATTAATCAATTCTAAAAGCAGACTTTTCAAGTGAATTTTATTATGGCTTGGCAGGGTAGTGGATTCTTCTTAAACAGTAAAGTTGACTGATTCTTTCTTTATTCTGTACCCATTTCTCTCACCCCTTTTTCAGGGTCCACCTGGACGAGCTGGCTTTCCGGTAACTGTCCCATAACATGTCCCTTTGTCTGTCAGTCTGTCTCACTGTTCAGTTTTCTTGCACTTTAACTGTCTCTAGTGTCTTATTTTTAAGAAACTGTATTTTAACAATTCAAACAGAAAACTTAAATATGGAAACTACTATGTATTATCACAACACAACATATTAATATGACAATATCTTTGATCTTGCACATAGTAGCTATTCTTTAATAGCATGTCATAAATACGTCTACTGTATGAGGACACACTGAGACATCCTCTTAACAGAGTGAAGATATACAACCAATATATTGAGAGTACTTTTAGGTTATGTTCTTCAAATTTAAATTTAAATATGGTCCTGAAAAGTATTTGAGCCACACTTAAAAAAATGTGGATTCCATTGCAGAATATGTCCTAGTAGAGTAACCACAGGTGTTCCACACATTTTCACAACCAGAAAGCTAATTTCTAAGAAGTTTTACTTCTAAAGAAATTAATAGTAATTTTGAAACATTATATATATATATATATATATATATATATATATATATATATATATATATATATATATATATATATATCATGACCAAACCTCATATAAAGCTCTTTTATTCTACATGGGGCAGCCATGTTATGATCACATGACCAGCTGAATACTGCTCGCTTAATTAATTTATGTAACTGCACTGTTATTGGACACTTACATTAGTGGATTTGATTAATCCTGGTGTACTGTGCATAACAAATTTCTACAGTGGCATTGGTAACTGAAAACGTCTGTGTTTGAATGATGAAGCATCCGGGCCACTAGATGTCAGTAGCCACTTTTCCACCATTAGGCCAAACGGTTCTGAGCATGTTACGGAAGGGTTACAGTAGCCGTGTGCGCCGGACCATAGGTAATGATGGACCTGAGTAACAGGGGCCCTCACTGGAAGGTGGCACACAGAAAGCCTCCATTGATATTCCATCATATTATAATTTTTTATATATATAGTAATACTATGCTATTGATTTTAATAAAACATCGCAAGACTCTGTGTTCCACTTGTAAAAATGGGGAGTTCCCCTATAATCTGCCCCTATAATAGTCTCCTCCCATGACAGTGACCCCCACCCACCTCGATAACAGTGGTGCATGGTCCAAACTGAGTACACGTCATGATGTCATTTGCTTACTCTGTTAATGTATGTACAGAAATGAATCCAAAATCGGACATTAAAAAAAAAGTGCGGGGAAAGTGCAGGAGGTAGAGCAGCAGGTAGCAGAGTTTTTTTTAACAGATAAAGAGTAAGCCATACATGTCAAAATAGCTATAGGTTAATATTTGTTTGATATTCATGTAAAAATGGTCCAAAATTAACACTTGGCACATGCTAAATGAGAGAGAAATAAATGCTTTTTGTGAGAAAATAAAACGGAAATATTCGCCAGGTGCTTTTCATTAAACAGTGAACAACAATCAGATGCTTGCTTAATAAAGAGACGTGCCAATTCAGATCAAACGGTCAACATCTGCCACTACTCACGCATCTACTGTATAAACATATTTTACTTCAGTGCAAAATTTACCATTAGATGTTCATCTGTGATGCCTAAATGTTATTTTTTCCAGAACACCATGAGATACATGTGATATTTTCCTCACATTTAGCCACCAAAAGAATATGTGAGGGAAAAAAAATCCCTTGTCCTTGTGCTCAGATGCCATTGTCTATTTAAAGAGACAGTCCTGATTTAGCATGTGTTCTGAGTATCAATGTAAATAATTGTAAATAGAACAATGTATGCATGTAAACTATAAACATGTAACAGATATATATATATATATACAAAATAATAAATACATTTTTAAAGACATTTATTGATGGAATGTAAATTCATTTTATCAAGCATTCTTATCAGACATGTTTGCAGTGGTTACAAATTGTTTACCTTTCCACCTGGCATGATTGGCAGTGTGCTGCATGGGGTCTTGGTAGTTCAGCAAGTATTGACGCTGTCTACCACCCCTGGAGTCACGAGTTCGAATCCAGGGTGTGCTAAGTGAATCCAGCCAGGTCTTCTAAGCAACCAAATTGGCCCGGTTGCTAGGGAGGGTAGAGTCACATTGGATAACCTCCTCGGCTTCAAGAGTAGTGGTTCTCACTCTCAATGGGGCACGTCGTAAGTTGTGCGTGGATTGTGGAGAGTAGCATGAGCCTTCACATGCTGTGAGTCTCTGCGGTGTCATGCACAGTGAGCCACGTGATGATATGCGTGGATTGACTGTCTCAGAAGCAGAGGGAACTGAGACTTGTCCTCTCACCTCCAATTGAGGTGAGTAATCGCGCTACCACGAGGACCTACTAAGTAGTGGGAATTGGGCATTCCAAATTGGGAGAAAAGGTTAAAAATACAAAAAAATAAATCAATAAAATATTGTATTACTAGATCCAAATAATATTTGCATTTGAACATAAAATTGTATTAATTAGCACTGTTAAATAGCCATCGAAAATGTTTACACTAGATAATATTCCCTCCGCAAACTCAATTTGATCAGGGGTCCCATAAATAGTTCTGTGCCCGGGGCCCAAAATTTGGTGCGGTGCCCCTGACAGTAGCATTTCCACTTGAGCACTGTTTGGCATGGCTCGATTATAAACCGTTCTTGGCACGAAATTCTCACCATGGTTAGCTAACCGTACTCAACCATTCTCAACCATGCTGGTAGGATGGCTTTAGTACCTGGCGACTCATTTAGTGTATCGTCATGGTTTTTTATGATGGCTTAACTAGTATTGTACCCTACATTTATTTTTCGAAACGCCTGTTCCGTCAGGGAAGTAGATGACTGGCTCATTTAAACTCAAAATACATCAATATATTCTCATTTACTATTTTCATATAATACTTAATATCATATTTTGTCAATAAATATCCTATTTAGCTAGTCTGGGAACTTTTAACTTTCTGCTTGTTCGTGTCCAGTGGCAAACATAAGCCCTCTGCAAATGATGGTAAACCTCTCGCTTTTTCTCTTTACTCTACTTTTTGCAACATGGTCCATGTCTTTGTTGTTTGTTAGCAGAGTAAAACTAGGGAAAAAAAGCAGTCCTAACAACTGGAATATGCAATCATACTCGCTCCAATGTTTACCTCTCATGCCGTCTCCAACAGATGGATCTGTTGCGTACAGTCTCCCAAATTCACCGCACCACAATGGAAAAATTAAACCATAACCTTGCCAGCTGGCCCAGATCGGCACACAATGTTTCAGTTTTGCGATGAGAATTTGTTCGGCCCGATGGTGGAATAGCAGCTAGTGTGAGCCAATGTAAGCCACTTCGACACACTTTTACTGAGAGCACCTTTAAAATTAATGACACTTGGTTTGATATCTAATGCAGTGACATACATACAATTATAAGTGTAGCACCAGTGTTCAAAAACTTGTTTGGGACCATTGTGTATTCACCAAAAGTAGATATGCTATAGTAGATATGTGTAAAAGCAAGTTAGCACATTGTGTTTTGTATTTAGTCATATTCTCTCAGGCCCTTTGGTGTCTGCCTGGATCTACTCTTCTGAATTTCTGTTATTCTAATATTACACACTAATACTCAAACACATCTGTTTTTCATTATGGCATGTTAGAGAATCCCATCTTAAATGTGAACTCTACTCTACCTGCCAATTATAACCTGAAAACCATCATCACTCATGACAGCTCTCCTTGTGAAACTTTGCCATAAAATCTAAAAAGATGGAGAAACGGAAGAAACAGTTCATTTGCATTATTTTCATTTGAATTGTTGATAGGTATGGTCAGAGTGTGAATGTGATCCATGCCAACATTTTTGATTGATTGTATTTTCAGGAAATGAAAATTCAATAAACGTTGTTTTGTCTTAAGATTGAAAGGGTAGAGAGGAAATGGGCGGTAAATGTTAAAATTCTGCAATTAAGCAAACTGTGTCTATTAGATTAGTTCTTTATAAATATTGATATTGGCATGTACACTACTTTTGAACTTATTTACTTTTGAAGGGATGCATGTGGTTTGTATATTTAAGCTATTTCACATATTCACACATACAGTACATATGGCTATTTAATGGATCTCATTTTTGTCAGATGCTTTTTAGGGTTTATTTGGATAAGTCAGAAAAAAGGGTTTCGTCAGAGTACTTCATATGTACTTCTCTAAATTATTTTTCATTATTTCCGAATTGGTTTAGAAAAGTGTGCTTGTTTTGCTCTTTATCACAATATCCCCATTGAAAATTGGTAGTAGGACATACCCCTGTAAAACCACCTTAGAGCATATCTAATGCATGTTTTTAGAGACCTATAAATACTCTGCAATGGACATTTGGACACATTTTATATTTTTTAGAGAATCAAACAGTAAGACCTTTGTGATCTTTTCTTTAATGCATCAAACTAACAGTGAAGGAAGAAACATTTCATCTTTACAAACATTTACTCCAATATGGATATTCAGGTAATGTCTAATAACACATTGATACCATTCAACTGTCATACTTAAAATATATTTTCTAAAAAGGCATATTGCGGTAACTCAAATTAATGGCATAAAGCAGAGTTAAGTTAGTCTCAAATCAGCACCTTGGACAGGGCCAAGAAAATTCGCTCAAGAAACATTCCTCTTGGGACATTCTGCAGTAGTCAATGAATTAACTCTAAAGGTCAAGTTAAATGTTCTAATATACTATCCATTGTCTTAACACAGCCCTAACAGTAAGGTCTAACAGCTTGAAAGCTTAGTTAAACAACCAGGCACCTGCAAGTCAACAGTCCATGAGCACATTCAATGTTTTAGCAAATGTCCCGTTGACTTATGAGGCGTTATGGGGGTTTGGCCAAGCAGCCCCATCGTCAACCCCACTTTTCCATTACGTGTTACTTGAGTGAGTCGTCAGTGAGCTGTCAACGCTCCCAGTCCCTCTAATACACTGACCTGCCACGTTAGGAATGCAAATAAAAACAGCTGTAGGAATTGACAGCGTTGTGTAGTAAGTCACTTTAGCATGGCAGGAGTTTATGAGCATGTTAAATAGCATAAAATGTTTGGAAATGCACAATGAAATGTCTTGTTCCAGCACTGTAAATGGTGAATCCTTGTGACCATTTATTATATCAAGATCTCAGATTACTATACAAACATTTACCATAATTGATTCTCAATTGCTATCACTTCCAACAGGACATACTTTCCCACACTGCTGTCTTTTTCAGACACTTCATCTTTTTTTTTGTGGTCAGCTAGCAAACATCATCTTGTGCAAAGATTGTGAAATGGGCCGAATAAGGAAATGAACTGCATTAACCTGATGCTTTTATTGGGATCTTTATAATCGCTGGCCACCTTTAGATCATTTTCCAATTAAGGTCCTTAGGTTAAACCTTTATAATGAAAAAAGTGTTTACATGTTCCACATCTATAGGATTATTGCTGTATACATCGGCGTTGCATATATTGCATAGATTTCCTATTCAGAATAATCTAAGACATTATTTTCCTAGTATTCTCTTCTGTAAAACTATGCTCTTGTTTTTCTTTAATTGATTTTGACTGTCTGTATCTAATATCACCTAGAATAACCTTGTTGGATGTTCAGATACACTACCGGACAAAAGTTTTGAAACACTTGGCTGAAATGTTTCTCATCTTAAAAATCTTCTGATCTGAAGGCGTATGCTTAAATGTTTGAAATTAGTTTTGTAGACAAAAATATAATTGTGCCACCATATACATTTATTTCATTATAAAACTAAAATTTAATTAAAAGTTTTTGAAATTGATGACCTGGACCAAATAAGAAAGAAAACCAGCCAATAAGTGCCCAACATAGATGGGAACTCCTTCAATACTGTTTAAAAAGCATCCCAGGGCGATTCCTCAAGAAGTTGGTTGAGAAAATGTCAAGAGTACATGTGTGCAAATTCTAGAGAAAGGGTGACTACTTGCTAAAATATAACACAGTTTTGATTTATTTAGGATTTTGTTTAGTCACAACATAATTCCAATATTTCCATTTATGTTATTCCATAGTTTTGATGAACTATTATTCTAAAATGTGGAGGAAAAAACAAAATGATAAAGAATGAGTGTTTCAATACTTTTGACCGTTAGTGTATACATACATGTTCAGTTTCTCTGATCTGGTTATGGCAATCATGTTATTGTGTTTACATGACTCATAAACAATCAGAATATGACCAAATTCCAATAAATATCTGAATGATGAAGCTTGCTGTCTGACCACCTCTACGCACTCTTCTTCTAAGTCTTGTGTAGTTGACCTTTAGCCTTTAAAGCATCATCAGCATTCAACCCACCATTATGAAAATATAGAGAATAAAGAGATACTAACATTTGTCCACTAGTGGCCATTCAATATTAACATGTGACAAGTTAATGACAAGAGCATTAAGGGACAATTGAAAATTAGTCAAGCTTGTAAAGTTAAGTTTGTGGTAGTGCCTCTAGATTGTGGATATCCAATCTGTCATATTCATTGTTCCTGATTTTCCTCTTGATTTTGCATTGATTACTAGGGAGACAAAGGATCAATGGGTATTCCTGGAAGAATGGTGAGTTATTTGAGAATGTACACTAAGCCCAACCTGCTTGACAGTAGTATATTGCTGTGACTTTTAATAAAACATTGATGTTTAGTGACATGCCATTGACATCGTTTACAGTATAGCTAAACCTTTCTAGCCATTACTGAAAAACAAGGTTACACCTTTACTTAGACACACCAGTTAAGTCTACCAAAATTCATACAGTTGAAGTCAGAAGTTTACATAGACTTTGAACATTGAAACTAATTGTTTTAACAACTCCACAGATTTAATATATATGTAGTTAATATAATATATTAATAACTATAGATTTGGCAAGTCATTTAGGACATCAACTTTGACACAATGACACAAGTAATTTTTCCAACAATTGATTACAGACAGATTGTTTCACTTTTAATTGTTTATATCACAATTCCAGTGGGTCAGAAGTTTACATACACTAAGTTATCTGTGCCTTTAAGCAGCTTTAAAAATTCCAGAAAATGATCTCAAGACTTTTGACAATTAGCCAGTTAGCTTCTGATTGGAGTTGTACTGAATTTGAGGTGTACCTGTGGGTTTATTTTAAGGCCTACCTTCAAACTCAGTGCCTCTTTGCTTGACATCAAGGGAAAATCAAAAGAAATCAGTCAAGAAAAAAAAAATTGCGGACCTCCACAAGTCTGGTTCATTCTTTGGAGCAATTTCCAAACGTCTGAAGGTACCACGTTCATCTCTACAAACAATAGTACGCAAGTATAAAAACCATGGGACCACACAGCCCTCATACCACTCAGCAAGGAGACTCAGTCTCCTAGAGATGAATGTGGTTTGGTGCAAAAAGTGCAAATCAATCCCAGAAAAAGGCAAAGGACCTTGTGAAGATACTGGAGGAAACATGTAGACAAGTATCTATATCCACAGTAAAATTAGTTCTATATCGACATAACCTGAAAGGCTGCTCAGCTTCAAAACTGCCATAAAAAAGCCAGACAACAGTTTGCAAGTGCACATGGGGACAAAGATCTTACTTTTTGGAGAATTGTGCTCTGGTCTGATAAAACAAAAGTTGTACTGTTTGGCCATAATGACCATTGTTGTGTTTGGAGGGAAAAGGGCGAGGCTTGCAAGCTGAAGAACACCATCCCAAACTTGAAGTATGGGGGTGGCAGCATCATGTTGTGGGGGTACTTTGCTGCAGTAGGGATAGGGTTGCACTTCACAAAATAGATGGCATCATAAGGAAGGAACATTATGTGGATATTTTGAAGCAACATCTCATGACATCAGCCAGGAAGTTAAAGCTTGGTTGCAAATGGGTCTTTTGAATGGACAATGGCCCCAAGCATACCTCCAAAGTTGTGGCAATATAAGGACAAAGTCTAGGTATTGGAATGTCTACCACAAAGCCCTGACCACAATCCAATAGAAAATTGGTGGGCAGAACTGAAAAAGCATGTGTGAGCAAGAAGGCCTACAAACCTGACTCAGTTACACCAGTTCTGTCTGGAGGAATGGGCCAAAATTCCAACAAATTGTGGAAGGCTACCCAAAACGTTTGACCCATGTTAAACAATTTAAAGGCAATGCTACCAAATACTAACAAAGTGTATGTAATCTTCTGACCCACTGGGAATGTTATGAAAGAAATAAAAGCTGAAATAAATAATTCTCTCTACTATTATTATGACATTTCACATTCTTAAAATAAAGTAGTGATCCTAACTGACCTAAGACAGAGAATGTTTTCTATGATGAATTGTGAAAAACTGAGTTTAAATGTATTTGGCTAAGGTGTATGTAAACTTCTGACTTCAACTGTACATCACTTGAACAAGGCTATACTTGTCCTTTTTGGCTACACATTATGAGAAAACACTCTCTCCTTATTCCTCATAGTGAATTTGTTTTGGCTGTGCAGTCAGTTGAAAAATGGTGTACTTGTTCAACTTTAAATAGAAAATAAGCCGCAACGAAGCACTTTTTCTTATCAGTTACACTTTGCACGCTGAGAAGCTAAAATACGCAGCCAAACTTAGAGGTGATCTTGGAAGAAAAACATGGGATATATATATCAAGCAACCATAGAGGGACAATATATGAACAAATTCAAGATGAGAGAAAAAGATTTGAAAAGCAGAGACAAATCTTAGTCCAGTTGCAAGTTCTGTTTTACCTCGTCATTCATAAGATTTGTGTATTGTAAATCTAGCCATTTTTTTGTCATATTAGTGCAATGCATCATATGTTAAAAAAGAAATCAAGGTTGATCTAAATCCAGTATGCTGCTTTTTGTTCATTTATTTAGAAGTCGTGTAGATATCCCACTGGAGCAAACCAGCTACTTTTATCATTTAAACTGATAAAACATTAGTGTCCTCAAATGGGACATTCCAGACTTCTGACCCTTGTAGGGTTGAAATACTCTAAACTCAACCCTAATGCTTTCTCTCGAAAAATAATCCCTGCATAAAAGTAGGTTTCAGGAGCGTTTAAGTTGAACTGTGAGCCACAAGCATAGCATCCCATAATTTACCCAGCTAAAGCTACTTTGTGCTTCTGTAGATTCTCACAGGAAGTGTTTTTTCACCCTTTTGACTTATCCTTCCCCCTTAAACCTCCTCCACTGACCATTCTGTCTGTGAGAAAAGTTAGCCGCCCCCTCATCTACCATCCATTACTCAAATCAGGCCAACAGTGTAACACATCAGTGCTTCCAGGCACCCGTAGCCTCCAATACCCATGACCCTGCTGAAAAATTCAATGGTTTGCTGGTTTAGACTTTTCTTGAGGATTTACCAGTCTGGACAAGCAGGTTTTAGCTGGTTAAAAATGGTCTCCCAGCCAGACCACTTGAAAAGTGGATAAAAAACAAACACATCTTAAACCAGCCTAAGCTGGTTTGCTGGTATTAGCTTTTCTCCCAGTCAGGCTGGTCTGTTTTCTGTTTTAAGAGGGGTTTTGTGTACTTTTCAGATGTTCAGGCTGGGAGACCAGCCTAAACCAGCTGAGACTAGCAAACAAGTTTAGGCTAGCTTAGATGTTGAAAAAAAAACTGATTGGTTTGCTGGTCTTAGCTAGTTTCCCAGCCATGTCAGGCTGATCTGTTTGATAGTTTTAGAGGGGGTTTGGGTAATTTTCAGCTGGTCAGGCTGGAAAACCAGATTAAACCAGCTTTGCCAGTATGGCAGACCAGCTAGACCAGCCTAAACCAGCTGAGACCAGAAAACAAGTTTAGGTTAATTTAGATGTTGAAAAAACACCTAAAACCAGTATAAAGTGGTTGGCTACCCTTAGCTGGTTTCCCAGCCTTGTCGGGCTGGTCTGCTTGCTGGTTTTAAAGGGGGTTTGGACACTTTTCAGCTTGTCAGGCTGGGAGACCAGCTTAAACGAGCTTGGCCAGTTTTGCAGACCAGCTTTATCCAGCTAAGACTAGCAAATAAGCGTAGGTTAGTTTTCATGTTGAAAATAAAAACTCCTAAAACTAGCCTAAGGTGGTTTGTAGGCTTGGGATCAATGCCGTTTTCACATATCGATAATCTGAAGATTTTCCCGATGATTATTGATGCATAATAGTACATTTTTCCATATATATATATATATATAGGGCTGCTCATTGCACAATAGTCTTTGTCTTTTCAAAAATATTTCTCAACACAACTTTCGTAAAATGTGAGCTGCAGGGTTAATTTAAAGTGGGCCACACAACGGACGTGTCCAGCGGACGACATGGAGCGTTTTAAAATTAAAAACAATTATTTTCTATAAAGGTACGTATTCACACACCACTGGCTCGCTGTCTCCGGAGGCTGTTAAAAATTAGGCTGTACCAGAACTCAACTCACATAGTTTTCCATTAAATTCAACCCAAATCATTATCAAAGGACATAGATTATTTACTCTAATGACTAGTCAGTACTGGATGATATATTGTGTAGGAATATATTTTATAGAGCCTACACAATGTATTTTCAGTTACAAGTGTGTCTTTAGGTGGTTTGTCAACTTCAATTAAATATCTATTCAATGCTTCAAAGTTTCATTCACTAACCTGAAAACTCATCAACGTCACATTGTTCATTCTTGAAGACGTACAAAAACCTCTGTAACTTTGGACTGCCATCAGCTCGTTATCTGTCTGTGACATCTGCTCCGCGACCGGCTTCAGTAAATGTTATGTCACCCCCCTTGTGTTCTCCCAAAGCTATTACATCAGACTACATTGAATGAAATGCAACTGGCAGTGAAATGAAAGCACACAAATTATGCTTCTAATTTAATTGTCAGCCAATGTTAATATATCGATGCCTCAAAAATGTAGCAATAAAATAACTTGACAATCAATAATAGATATACATTGACATTCCTAGTGGTTTGCTGGTCTTAGCTGTTCTCTCAGCCTGGTCAGGTTCATCTGTTGGCTGGTTTTAGAGGGGTTTTTCACCCCCATTTCAGTAAGGACCCCGACCCACCCTTCAAAAACATCCCCACATTTATGCTCCCCTACCCAAAAATGCTCCAGTACCTCAGTGTCTCTCGTACCCCAGCCACCAAACAACCCGTCTCAGGCTGCTGCATGCCAGTGTCCTCTCTGAGCATCTCTAACACTGGTTCCTCTCTCTGTCTCTCTCCTTCTCACTGTGCATGTGACTGTGTCTGCTGTGACTGACCAGGGCTTAAAGGGAAACTCGGGGGAGAAGGTAAGTGCAGGACATCGGCCTGCATGTGCTGAACTGAGTATCTCTGTCGCTGGAGGTGGTTGTGTTGATGTGGGTGTGGGGGGTGAACAATGTGAACAGGTATCGTGATTTATCTCAGGAAGGCTTTAGGCTTTAGTTTGAAAGGCCTTTCCGTTACATTCGGAAAACATTTCCCACAATGCTTGGATTACCTGTGTTTATTCTTGCAGCAGTAGATCTGTAAAAACTGCTCTGAAGTTGGAGCTGTTTAATTTAAGACTCCCCATTCTAGACAAAGAGATGTTTGGAATAGAGCTGCTCAAGAAACCCTACCACTATAGCTCGGATCCAAACAGTCTGCGAAGCTACCCAAAATCCCATTTGGTTTTCAAAATCCTAGCTGTGTACCTTCAATGTCTGCTCCTGTATGTATTTTTCTACATAAATTGTGCCTGTGATTCCATATGATTGAGCACTATATACTGGATTTGGTACATTGAACTTTAGTTCCTGTTGTGGCATTTGTGGTTTAGGCTGTTCTTAAACCAGTCCCATTTGGCAGCTGCTCTCGATGTTTGTACAAGCCAGCAGTTCTGCGGGCTCCCTTCATCAAACCAGAATGATATTTAATGTCTGAGGCAGAACATGCAACGTGAGGAGAAACATGGTTCTCATCCTTCACCATCGCAGAAGAGCAGTTCAACTTCTACAAGATGGTTACCCCCACATCCCAACAAAACACTGATCTGCCACTGGAGTTATTGAGAACTTGTAGGATAAAATAAATAGTGAGGTGACCACCAAGCCCACAAGTGGAGAACCAGACAATATGTGGCCTTGGAACAACCTGCCAAATCTCCATCCAGAATAATCATTGGGCTTCCCTCATATTTACATAGACTAACTGTTTGGGGGTTTACTTTACATCCCCTATTTTTAAGTGCGGTTATCTTTTGCCTTCCAGCTAGAGGCAGTTATGACTGAACAACACATTTCGGGTGAAAAACTTCATTAGATATTAAAACAACCCTCTCTAGATGAATGAGCTAGCCCAAAAACTGGCAGCCTTAACGCTCTTGTCCCAAAACCCAAATAAATTCTGTTTGATTTTATGCAGTTACATGGGAATAGCCAAGCGAATAAGGATAAAATCAGCCGAATCAATGATTGATTGGTTGAACTTTGCAAGAACTGCTAACTTGTGATGATGTATTATTTGAACTGAAAGGATTATTTGCAGAGCAAAATTAAATCTGTTAAGATTGTATAGTTCATTAGTAAGTTAAATCCTTAAATATTATTCCGTTTGCTCTGGATGATTTTTAGGGGGAATTTGCTCCTGCTTTGGCTGATTATATATGGACTCTTTGTATGCTTCCCATTCCTAGCTGCCAAATGCTTGTAATGCAAGCCATTTAAAAGGTATATCTTTAGATCTTCAGTTGCCCAATTGCACAGATTTTTTCAAGATTCTTTTAGTAACCATAAACCACTGGGGCAAAGTTTAGGAGTCCTTCTCTTTTCCACGACCTGAAAATAATCCACAGCAGCCTTGTACATCACCCCTCTTTCACTTTGCATAGGTAACTGAAAAAAGTGCTAAAACAAATACCCCTCCACCCCATGATAAAGCAGGCATTCAAGCAGAGAAATTAAAGTTGGTCCACAATTTGATGGATGGCTGGGTCATCAAAGATGTCTTCCTGATAGAGTTTCACATGAGAGAGCTAATTAGGGAGAGTGTTGGAAACCTGAGAGCTTTTCCTCTCTGACCACAAATTGTTGTGGGATCATGCTCGGATGTTTGGTGCAGCGCTACGGACAGGCGGACACAGTGCAAATCACCTAGTTTGCTCCAGATAACCAGCCCGCCGGGCCATTCGCTGTTTACTCAGCAGTGCTCCCTGACCCTCTCAGCTCGCTGTCAAGACGTAAACTACGACTCTGAAATGAGAACCAAGTGCAGGCTCCGCTGACATTTTATTTTCAGACCAAAATACTGTGTTTGCCTCTGAGGCACATGCACGTTTTTAGAGAATGCTTCTTTAAAGCTTTCTCTGTGAGGAGACTTAGTGGAAAGAGTTATGTTTAACAGATGTCACAGGGTATTTCAGAAAGGTTTTCATATTTTTCCGATATATTCACGTGCTGATGCATTTGGCCTCATATTCTTGGTGTAGTTTAGGGTTTATATCTTTCTGTCTTTCTTCTGTCATTTCCTCTTCTCACTGTCATTCTATCTCTCTATCTGTCCTTAGGGAACACCAGGGGAGCCAGGTCTATCTATCATTGGCCCACGAGGACCTCCTGTAAGTGTTTGCTCTGTCACTAATAAAATTCTTCATCATCTCCTCCTGCTAATCTCAGATCTCCAGAGTAGAGACAGGGCAAAGGTGCAGATCTTGCAGTTTTGGGCCTACATTTTTCCAAGACTTTTTGGCAAAGGGAACTTCTATTGTCTTGATTTTCCTGCACTTAACTTTTAGACCACCCCAGTGTGAACTCCACAAATATATGGTCTAAGGTAGATAAGACAGGATCACTGTCGTCCAACAGACTACTGTATGTGGAGCAAAGCCGATGAATTTCAGCTAATCAAGATCACTCACTGAGCACTTTATTAGGAACACTATGGTCCTAATAAAGTGCACAATGTGGTCTTCTGCTGTTGTAGCCCAACCGCCTCAAGATTAGTCGTTTTGTGCATTCTGAGATGCTATTTTGCTCACTGCAATTGTACAGAGCAGTTATCTGAGTTACTGTAGCCTTTCGGTCAGCTCAAACCAGTCTGGCCATTCTCCGTTGACCTCTCTCATCAACAAGTAATTTCTGTCCGCAGAACTTCTGTTCACTGGATGTTTTTTGTTTTTTGGCACCATTCTGATTAAACTCTAGAGACTGTTGTGCGTGAAAATCCCAGGAGATCAGCAGTTACAGAAATACTCAAACCTGCTGATCTGGCAGCAACAATCATGCCACGGTCCAAATCACTGAGATCACATTTTCCCCCCATTCTGGTGGTTGATGTGAACATTCACTGAAGCTCCTGACCCATATCTGCATGAATTTATGCATTGCACTGCTGTCATATAACTGGCTGATTAGATCATTGCATATACACATATACTCATAATATATATACTGTATATATATATGAAAAGTTGTATATGGTAAATTAAGTTAATGCATTATGATTTAACATGAACAAACAATGACCCATTGTATTTTGATACATTTACATTAATGAAGATTAATAAATGCTTTACAAAAAATAAACACAAATTGTTCACTGTTAGTTCATGATACCTCATGCATTAACAAATAAAACCCTATAGAAAAGTGTAACCCGTTTTTAATTTCTGCTGAGGTAGCCAAAGGGTCCAACCAATAGATATAGATTTGCTTAGCAAGTGCAAAAATTATAGGGAACATTTCATATGATCCTGGAATCTTACAGCAGCTTGTATGGAAGCACTTACACTTCGTCTGAGTAATGAGGGGCTTTGACTCCCACGTAATGACGCCCATTTGGAATATCATCTTCATTAGTAGGGAGGAATGAAAACATCCCAGCCCTTGTCATTAAAATCCAGACATTAGACTTCCAGATTGCACTGTATCTTGAAGTGGGCGTTCAGTCTTCAGGTGAAATGGGGCTTGTCCCCAATTTGGCACTCTCTATCCCTTTCTTCCTCTCCACACATTCCACTCAGAAAGACAAAAGCATAATGTTTCAGTGCAATTTCCTTTCTGATTATGCCGTGCAGTGCCCTGGCCTTGCTTTGTCTTGTGGTTTCCCCATTCATCCTAACACACTATTGGCTGCTGTGCTACGGACACCTTTTGGCTGAGCCGTCAGACTTCACAGTCAAGACCAGACATCTGTTTTTCTGATAATTCTCTATAACTATGCTCCATCACCTTTAATAAGGCGTCATGAGTGGACATCAGGCAGAAGTTTAATTGCAGGACTGTCTTAGTGAGAATGTCTTCAGCAGGTGAGCTGACAGCACAGGCATTGTCCTCACCTCCGAGAGGTGTGGAGAGGCCAGCGGAAATGACTTTTAGCCATGCAGGTAGACCTGACTGGGTGGTAATGGTTTCTTTCCCACACAAAAGAGTGGTAATTAGTAAAAATACAGAGTGTTAATAAAAAGCTGTTAAGATGATGAATTGAGCTACATTTATTATCCTGGCAGATGCTTATTTACCATAGTAACTTGCGAATGATGGAATATCAGCGAGTACTAACAAACTTTAGAGTTCAAATATTTTCTTTAATTGTTAAGAGTCTTGTTTTTGTTGAATGGTTTAATCAAGGTGCATGTTGAAGATTTGTGCTTGTCCTGAAAGTGCCCCCAGCTTAAACCAGCCTAAACTGGTTTGCTGGTCTTTGCTGGTTTAAAATGGATTTAGTTGAAGCTGATCTCTTTAAGCCCCAATTTTAACAAAAGCGATATGCTGTTATCTTAATATTGGTCATAATAAGGTGTGATTATGAATGTTAATGGTACAATTTACTTCGTATGGATTTTGTGTACTATTACTGAGAGTGATAAATCTTGCCAGAACACACTATTATAGGAATAGTTCACCAAAAAAATTAAATTATCTCATCATTTACTCACCCTCATGCCATCTAAGATGCATTTGATTTTCTTTTTTCTGCAGAACATTTTTAGAAGAATATCTCAGCTTTGAAGGTCCACACAATGCAAGTGAAAGGTGACCAAAAAAAAAGCTCCAAAAATCACATAAAGGCATCATAAAAGTAATTAATACTCTCTGTGGTTAAATCTATGTCTTCAGAAGCAATATGAAATGTGTGGGTGAGAAACAGATCAATATTTAAGTCCATTTTTACGATATATTCTCCTCCCTGCCCAGTAGGTGGCGATATGCATGAAGAATACAAATAAGTATTTAAAAAAAAGAAGATGAAAGTAAAAGTAAAGATTTACAGTAAAAAAGGACTTAAATATTGATCTATTTCTCACACTCACCTATCATATCACTTCTGAAGATATAGATTTAATCACTGGAGTTTTATGGATTACTTTTATGCTGCTTTTAGGTGCACTTGGAGCTTCAAAGTTTTGGTCACCATTCACTTGCATTCTATGGACCAAAAAAAATCTTTGTTTGTGTTCAGCAGAAGAAAGATAGTCATACAGATCTAGGATAGCATGAAGGTGAGTATTCACCTTCTTATTTAGTATTTATCTCAGTATTTAGGGTGAACTACTCCTTTAAGTCGGCTACCAAGAAGTTTTGTAAGATTAAACTACATTTACCACCATTCTCTTTGAATGCACAAGTATAAAATGCATACATCATGCTCCAACTGCACATTTTGCTCTTCATTTCATTGCAGTAGAATTCAAAAAGCTTCCTTTGGTTGTCAATAAGTGAAAGAGAGACCAAAGTCACCTGAACGCACATCACACCATAATTACGACTTCCAAGCTCATAAAAATAAACTTCCATGGATAATTGTTTTTTTCAACAGGGAAGTCTGTTCTAAAATGTATTCTGTGTTTAATCCTAAAATCAGACTGTAATCAGAAAATTGTTGTTATATCACTCCAAAAAGAATGCTTTGTATTGTAGCCATAATGGATTTGTTGGTTTGGAGAAGCTCAGAGAATTCTTTTCAGTGGATTTAACTTGTTTGTCCACATTGTTACTTCTTGTTACTCTTTAGTTACAGCAAAATCAGTCTTGTTTTGAGTGATTCTAAGAAGGCACATGTTGCTACTTCCATTGTTCCAGACCTTAGCTTTGGGTTCCCAAGGAAGGGAAACTCAGCCATGTTCCAATAACTACCTGAGACCCAGACATACAATCCCCTTCATTAGCTCTGTTCACCTCTTCCTTGTAATTTTCTCTCAGGTTGCTCCATGAAACCCCATTTTGCTAGGGATATTGGATGGCTTCCTCATTTCCCAAGGGCTGCAAAAAGGTTTTCAGGAAAGCAGAACTCAGTATTGTTCTCAGGAGAATGTAGCACTAATCATTACTGACATTTAAATATTTAATTTGTGAGCCTTTTCTCATTGGCGCTCACATATTGAAACAGGACAACTCTTTAATTTGTGTCTATTTGTTCTATCTAGTTTCAAATTTCAGTCTGTATTTAAGTGTTTTTAGAGTTTTATTTGTCTTTTTCTCCTTATCCCACACAAAGTGCTCCCAACAGAGCAGAAAGGCTCCTGTTCTTCAAACTCAATTATGACTCACACGACTGAGTTGAATGGGAGAACAAGACTCAGTCTCTCAACACAGGCCTCCTTTCAACAAGTTAACATAATCCTCCTGTTTTTCCGTATAGAAAATAACTCCTCTTCTTTTTTTTGTCTTTCCTCAGGGGCAGCCCGGTACTAGAGGATTTCCAGGCTTTCCGGTAAGAGTCTTTTGTCTAAAGTTAACTGAATAAACTTGTATAAAGAGTTTATTTCTGAGTTTATAAAAGCCATCAATTAGCAATTGTTTCCCTAGCTCTTTATTTAATGAATGCTTGTGGGAATGGCTCACGAAACTCACAGTAGTCTAGACATGTAGCTGTCATTTTACTAGTTGGATAATGTGAGTAGCCGCGGACCATGCATTTGAAGTCTAGGCCTTCAGTGTGATTCATGCCATTAAGAAAACACAGTTTCACAATGAACAAGACACCGTATGCCCATCATACATTATGTGGCAGTCAGCTAATAATACCAATTTACATTGTAAAAAACACGTCCACACATGAAAGCCAGAACCAAGGAGGACTAATACTAAGAAAAAGCACTCAAAATAATATGTCAGATTTAAATTTTGCTTGCAATACATTTTGTTTCGTCAGGGTACATGGTTACTTTTCAACAGTCCTCCTTTCCTGTTTAATGAATCAATCGCACAATCATGCAGAACATCTCTGTTTTTTAAATTCATAAGGATCTCTTTCTCCATGGCAATAACATCAGTGATGACAGCCGACTCATCAGCATCTCGCGTTCTTCGCTTTCAAATCACTTAAAGCGTGATTGCATCACTCAAGGTCAGCTAGAAGAATAGGTGCCTGGACTGGGACATATCCTAAAGGCCACACCCACCAAGAACAAATAAATCAATCTGATTGGCTGATGAATCTGACAATCTGACATTAGTTGCCCATTCATTTGCACTATTGAGGGATTCTGTAGAAATTCTGAAGGCCTGACGGAGTAGAGCTCAAACTCACATGCTGCTTCAGCTAAAGAGGCATGCGATTTGTGAAACAGTTGTTGCACTTTACTCGAGAAATAATTCTGATTGGATAAACTTTTTGCTTTTTGCTATTCATTTGTAGATGAAATAGGAGTGGAAAGCGATTGAAAATACATTGGCAAAAAGGTCAATGAGAATGCAAGATTGAAAAAATATGTATTTATTAGGCATGTTACGCCAACAGAGAAGGCTTTACTTGCAGTGAGAAATCACCACTGAATGTGAGACTATACAGGAAGTGTTTGGTGTACAATATATCCCAGGGCTGTTTCTATAGACTGTCTAAATGCTCTGGTACTAAAGGCCCTTTTCAGGTGTTTATTAAATTCGTTGACCAATGATCTGCTCGAAATATTAAGAGGAGTTAGAATACCTCAGTATAATAGCCTCAGTGTTCCTATGTTATGCTGGCCATTTATATTTGACCTGCGCCTTGGTTTGAACTTTTTTTTCCATAAACATTCTCATATCAGAGAACTAGTCTACACAAGAAAATTGGAGCTGTTTCGTGCCTTTCCAATATTGCTAATCTGCTGTTCTCCCCTTTTCTTCCAGGGTCCAATTGGCTTGGACGGGAAACCCGTGAGTTTTGCTTCATTCCTTACAAATGTTTGACTAATTGCTACTCACATAGGTTTGGAACCTCGAAATCTAGTACCAAATAATTTGGCAGTAATTGATAATTGATGGTCATTATGGCAAGGATGAGGATAATTATGTTAATAATGATTATGGCAATTATTGTAATAAATTCACTCTTATCACCATCATCATGACAGCAGATTAAATCAATAATGAAATGTGTATAAAGAATGACCCTTCCTGTATATTATGTAATCAGTGCTACCTACTTAAAGGAGAATTAATATTTTTTCTTTGCCAAAAATGTGGTGTTGTTCCCCTCCAACAGGGACAGAACGGTCCAAAAGGTGATATGGTAAGCATTTTCTTAAATTTGCATTATTGTTTATACATTTTAGCAGCCTCAACAGCACTTTTGCTTTAAATGTAATTCTAAGAAAACACATTTTAACCTTGACCAGTATTAACTGAAGTGTTAACATCTGAATCTAAATACTATAAATTTTTAAGGGCCACACATAATGAGACCTGTCAAGTTCACTTTGCCTAATGAAATACTGCTGGGCTAAACTCAACCAACACACCCTAAAAGAGTTTGTCATAAGGAGAAATATGTCATGGAGTAAAATTAGAAATTGTCAGTGCTCATAAAAATCACCAGCAGAGCCATTTTTTACCAAGATAGCTTGTTATGGTGGTGTTTATCTAGGCTGTAAGCATGAACAACACTCTTGAAGTTTGATTTATGGGTAGAGCAGTATATTGCATGTGTGCGTATGATGAGAGACAGTTTGCCCGTGATTCGTTCATTGTGGGTTGTCAAAAGTGACTTCTAGTGACATATATCACATAGCAATAACTTCAGCCGCCTGTGGTATCAAAACAAAGCATTGGGTTTGGATCTGTCCTTTTAAACTGTGATTTGAAATTTGTTTTCCAGAGCTTTCACTTATAGTGATGAAAGAGAATGGGCAGATGCATTATGTTCCCGGGCTGTGCACTTTAAACTGTTCCTTATGAAATGTAGTACAGCCACTAACTTCTTCCTATTATAGCATCGTGAGAAACCGCAAGCTTAGAACTCCTCCAATGTGACACCTCTATGAGACAGAATCAAAGCTGTATGGCCGCTGCTGAGGTTTTGAACATTTTTTAATATTGGACTTTCAAAGTAATACATAGCATACCTTCAGCTAGGTTTTTGTTCTTGTCTTTCATTGATAAGCTTCTTAGATTTATCATGTTCCACATTTGCCTTTGGTCTTATTTATTTGGGAGTTGTAAATATATTGATTGGTGGTATTTTTGGATAAACATTATGGCTGTATGGAAGGTATTTCATGTTTGGCCAACAATCTGCTGTAATCAATCCAGATGTCAGCTTTAAGGATGTGGATTACATGTTCTTCAGGGTGTGTAGTGCAAAATCACAAAAATAAAGTTGATTAATGCTTTTGCATTTAAACTTTTTCCCCCTTTAAAACAAAGGGATATATATATATATATATATATACATGCAGTAATTCTACATGTTCAACATATTCCATTCCATATCTTCTTTTTTCTGTTAGTGCTTATGACTGAGAGGTTTGGTGTTGTTGACTGTAAACAGGAAAACTTCATCACAAAAAAACATTGAACACTCCCATATTTTGATTGTTATTATTTTCTCAGGGTCCTCGTGGTCTAAAAGGAATTCCAGTAAGTGTTTGCTTAAAATATATCAATATATATTTAAACACTCTTAAACAATTAAGGTTAAAGTTGCTCTAAGTGGTTTGAGCCATTCTTAAATTTCCACAAACTGAGCCGTTGGATTAGCCATGCCCCTTCTTTCCAAAACCTTTACTCCAAAGATACCAAATAAGCTTTGTTGATAATGGCACCAAGCTGAAGTGGTTGTCTGAAACACCAGCAGCAAAATAGCGCCCTCAACTGGCAACTGTTATGAACAACATGGCATAAAAAAGGCATTAAGGTGATAGTTCACCCCAATCATTTACTCACACTCATGCCATCCCAGATGTGTATACTTTCTTTCGTCTACTGAACACAGGCAAAGATTTTTAGAATAATTTTTCAGCTCTTTAGGTCCATACAATGCAAGTGAATGGTGACAATGAACTTGGTTGCTTGGTAGCTAAATTGAACATAAAAGTAATCCATAAGTCTCCAGTTGTTAAATCCATGTCTTCTGAAGTGATATGATAGGTGTAGGTGAGGAACAGATCAATATTTAAGTCCTTTTTTACTATAGATTATCCATGTTCACTTTCCTAAGAATTCCTCTACCCGCAGAGTTCTTCTTCTTGTGTTTTTGGTGATTCACATTGTTCATGCATATCACCACCTACTGGCAGAGAGGAGAATGTATTTGGATAAGGACATATTTTTTTATTTTAATTCATAAATATTGATCTGGTTCTTATCTACACGTATCATATTGCTTCTGAAGACATACATGTAACCACTTGAGTCTTATGGATTACTTTTATGCTGCCTTTATGTGATTTTTGGAGCTTCAAAGGTCTGGTAACAATTCACTTTGTGGATTGTATTGTATGGACCTGAATATTCAGTGTAATTTGTGTTCAGCAGAAGAAAGAAAGTCAGAAACATCTGGGATGTCATGTGGTTGAGTAAATAATGAGAGAATTTTCATTTTTGGTGAACTATCCCTTTAAGCCTCAATAATTTGCTGCAATTACAATACTATACTTTTTTGCATACCCTTACAGCACCTTTAACCCCAAGAAATTATACAGTGTTCAAATGGCTATGAATAGATTTTAAGTGCTGTGTTCATATAATTTTCAGGGTGAACCTGGTCCTAAAGGGGAGAAGGTGAGATCACAGTTAAAATGCAAAAGAAAAAAAAAGAAAAAGAAACAGCTAAAGTTGTTATTATTGATTACTTAGAGGACATAATATTCTTGGTGATTCTTTTTGGTCTAGGGTGTATGTGGTGACTACACTCACAGGGTAAGTGGATATTTCATTGAACTTATTTGATTTCATTATGATGTCAAGAACAATGTGAAATTTTCATTGTATTGTTTCAGATAAGCTACCAAATATGACTCAAAGCTTATCTGTTGATTTCAGCTTATGTGATATTCTTCTACATTTTTAGTGATTTGTCTTTTGTATTCATTAAAAAATATCTACAAAATGTTTGGCTGTTAGGTTATAAACATGAAAGAAGGGTGGGGGGAATCAAGTAACATTAGACTGACAGCTTGGTGCAGACTCAGATAGGTAGCACATGGAGCACATGCAAAGGCAGGGCCTCAGATTACATCAACCCTCTCTAGGGGAAATCACAGTTTCACGTAAACAAGGCAATTTTGCCAGCAGCATGCTGAATTAGATTTGATAAGACATTCTGTTAGTGACTGCCAAGAAAAAGAGTTTCTTATGTGGTCATGATAGGGTTTTGGTTACAGCCTTGGTCAATTTAAAAGTCATTTTGGCTTTTTGAAGCTATTTTATCAATTATAGAATCTCAAAAATGGCACGCAATATAAAAATAGAAAGATAGACTTGAAAGTGCATTTTTAAAACTTTGGTTTGAAAAAGAAAGAAAAGAAATAGCAGCAAGGCCGGGCTGTTTCTAAGTAAGTAATAGTTGTTTTTATTGTGTATTTGTAATTGTAGTTAGTACATTATGCATAATCTCTGATATATAATCAAAGCAGGGCTGCCCTTAATGCGTCGACATGGGAGGCATTAGACTATTTAGAAAGCTGCACCTAAGGGTGGTCTGTTTGGGGTGGTTGAACAAGGACCCTTGTTGTTAGCGTGAAGCCTAAAGGTCACTGTGCACTACACTAAAAGGATACATCCTGGAGTGGTGGAACTATAACAGGAATTATCACAGTGTGTGTGTGTGTCTGCTTATGTTTGTATCTGTCTATACAAGTCCATGTATTTGTATGTTGGGCCGGTTTAAGCAGGGTCTCCAACTAAAAACGCTGGCAGCTTTGCGCTCCAGTCAGGCTCTGATGTTGAAGGTTTGTGGGCTGCTCCCCATCCCTCATCCCTAATACCATGAAATGTGTCTTACAGTCCTGCTGCAAAGACAGGCATAGCTGAGAACTAGTTTATCCGCTGTGGGAGATGCAGAGAGGTGCCAGTTATGATAACTGATTGAAAACAGGATGAGGATTTATAATGACACATCTTAACATGCAGTTTTTCCTGCTTTCTCTTTGGCCTTCTGAGGGAACTTTAAATGGTTGTGATGGTATATCATTTCAAGGTACACTATGCAACTAGATTTATCTGAGATCAAAAAAGTATCCAGTACCAAATGTGAAACACAGAAATACCATTTGTCTATTGTATTTTCCTAATGGAAAGAATTTGTTGCTTTTTTCACCAAAGTGACATTCAACTGATCACAATTTATAGTCAGGACATTAATAACATAACAATTACTATTACTACTTCAAAGAGTTCTCATCAAAAAATCCTCCACGTGCAGCAATGACAGCTTTCCAGATCCTTGGCATTCCAGCTGTCAGTTTGTCCAGATACTCTTCCTTACTTCCTGTAGCACTTGCCATAGATGTGGCTGTCTTGTCGGGCACTTCTCACGCACCTTACAGTCTAGCTGATCCCACAAAAGCTCAATGGGGTTAACCCTATCCATAACACTCTTTTCCAATTATCTGTTGTCCAATGTCTGTATTTCTTTGCCCACTCTAACCTTTACTTTTTTTTATTTCTGTTTCAAAAGTGGCTTTTTCTTTGCAATTCTTCCCATAAGGCCCTTAAGCCTGAGTCTTCTCTTTACTGTTGTACATGAAACTGATGTTGAGCGAGTAGAATTCAATGAAGCTGTCAGCTGAGGAAAAGTGAGGCATCTATTTCTCAAACTTGAGACTCTGATGTACTTATCCTCTTGTTTAGTTGTACATCTGGCCATCCACATTTCTTTCTGTCCTTGTTAGAGTCAGTTGTCCTTTGTCTTTGAAGACTGTAGTGTACACCTTTGTATGAAATCTCTTTCAAGCATTGTATAACCTTCATTCCTCAAAACAATGATTGACTGATGAGTGTCTAGAGAAAGATGTTTCTTTTTTGCCATTTTTGACCAAATATTGACCTTAAGACATGCCAGTCTATTGCATAATGTGGCAACTCAAAAACAAACACAAAGACAATGTTAAGCTTCATTAAACAAACCAAATAGCTTTCAACTATGTTTGATATAATGGCAAGTGATTTTCTAGTATAAAAGGATCAATTTAGCATGATTACTCAAGGATAAAGTGTTGGAATGATGACTGCTGGAAATGGGGCCTGTCTAGATTTGATAAAAAATGACATTTTTCAAATATTGATGGTGCTGTTTTTTACATCAGTAATGTCCTGACTATAATTTGTGATCAGTTGAATGCCACTTTGGTGAATTAAAGTACCAATTTCCTTCTGAAACAGCTAAATTTGTACATTATTCTAAACATTTGGCCACCAGTGTGTGTGTATATATATATGTATATTGGGCGCCTACCAAATTCATATAAACCCTTAAATTCACTCAAATTGTTGTGTTCAAAATATAATATTAGAAATGAATGCAAAATATAAGCGTTATCACACTAGTGGTCTAAGACCACAGACTTTCAGGTTGACACATATATTGTATAATCCAGTGAATAAAGGTGTGACACAGGTATATTTTAGAAAGAAGGCAAGTTATATTAGTTATTATAATGGTGGATTTATGGGTCAATAACTCTTCAATCTTTGCAATGCTGCTGGTCTCAACAGAAACGGCGTATTGTCAACACCTGTGCTGGAGCACAGGCCACAGTAAGTCTGTTGCGAAACTCTCTTTGTGGCAAGACTGAATCCAGCGTGATCTACATGGCATTGTTGCAGAGACTTTGGGTACCATCACAGTGGAGATAAAACCATTATCAAACCACATTTAGTTAAAAGACATACTTTGTGTCATTCCAATCCCTTAATCTTTTCTTTCTTATCTGTTATTAGGAACAATATAATAGTATTTGTAAAAGTTTGCGGAAATTTTAAAGCCAGCAGACACATATCTCTTGACTTTGATGGACCCCTGACTCTGTTTAGTGATGCTAAGTCTCTATCTTTCCCTCTTTCTGTTCTCTCTCTTACTTTCCCCATGCTGTGCTGTTTACTCACTGTTCACACTTATTTCCAATTTTTTGTCTATGACCCCCTCCCCCCCCACCACCACCCCCCCTTCCCACCCTCTCCTCTTTCTGGCCCGTTTCCTTCCTTTGGCCTCCTGGTGGTCTTGTGCACCTTGGCCCACCTGTGCTTTGCGACCTCAGCAGATGTTGCCCATCACCGTTCGCAACATGCCCTCAATAAGCCCTCTAATCCTAAAGCGCCTCAAGGTACATCTCTCTCTGCCACCCTTCATACCCCTTCTCCACGGATGCCAACCTCAGTCCACCGAATGCCGGATAGGCCTGACCCATTAGTAATCCTCCCTGACCGCTGTAGGGCTCTAGGCTTATCCTTAGCTTTGGAAATATAAGGGTTGTTAATAATTTGCAAAGCTTTACTGATGTTCTAGACAGAGCAATATCCTCTTATGATAGTGGTCAGGAAGTAGAGCCTGCTTCAAATATCTTTCTTTCTTTAAAGTTTAATTCACAAAACGTATAGGCATATACAGCCCCACAGGAAGAACTTCTGTCAGTTCCTCTCTGGATTTTTAGACTTTGTCCATCTGTTATAACTGGACATTATCTCTACAAAATTCCCCTAATACATAATGGATTGTCCTTATATCCAGTCAATAGACATTCAGGTACTTGTGAGCTGACAGGAGGCCATCTGAGTAATAGCAGATAAAATATTTTTAACTGTTGGTTTTGTAAATGGTTTTAACACAATTAAATCAAAATTAGTCAGTACACAGCAAAAATTATAATAATAAATAATAATACATTAACTTCAATAAAATACATTTTTCAGATAAATCTAACAAGAAAAAATAATAATGATAATAGGGTAAGTAAAATAAACTGGTAACACTTTACAATAAGGTTCAATCTGTTAACATTAATTTACAACATTGGTTAACATGAACTAACAATGATACATATTTAGCATTTATTAATTCATTTATTAATATAATTCTTAGGTAATGTGAATTTCTACATATAGTAATACATTCCGAAAGCAAAAAGTTGTATTTGTTACATTAGTTAATGCACTATAAAATAACATGAACTAACAATGTACTATTGTATTTTTATTAACATAATCAAAGATTAATAAATTATGTAAAAAATAAATATTATTAAATGTTTGTTCATGATACGCATTAGCTAATGTTAATGGATGGAACCTTATTGTAAAGTGCTACCAATAAACTTATTTAAAAAGGAAAATAAGTTTATTTTTCCCTACCGCATTGGCAAATAGTTTTGTGATGTTTTAAGCATAATGCTTAATTCTTTTGCTAGATTTCTCTGAAAACAAGATTTAATATCTTATGCTGATTCGAACAATGTTTACAATGTTTCTTTTGGCTTCTAGGCCATTTATATAACAGTGAACCTCAAAATGGCCTAAATAGCTGTAACTTTTAGCAGATATAGACATCTAAAATTAACATCACATTATGAACGTAAAGTAAAGTCTTTCTATTCAAAGAAAGCAACCAAAAACATTTTTGACTATACTCACACTCATGGGCGTGTTCAACTTTGTGTCCAATTAAATAATTTTGGAAGGAAAATATCACTTTCCCCTAATACCTCCTGCCTCTGACTAGCAATAGCAAGTAGCAAATTATATGTTCATGGTCGCAACGTAAACTAAAACCTATTGGCTATATTTAAAATATATTTCAAAAGAACATGTGACTACCCTGGAAAGAAAACTGCACTTGTAAAGTGAATTCATGGGGTCTTTAAAAGCTCCAATTTTACATTTATATCCTCCATCACAGTCTATAATGATGCATGAAATCCCCTTAAGTACAAAGAGCAGGGCTCCAGTCACATTGAAAAAACAAACAGTAGTAAAAATCGGATTCTATAATCTTCACAATGACAGTTGAAAGACAACAATTGAATGAGAGAGCTTATTTGGCAGTGAAGTAACTACTCACTAAATAGATATACCAGCCCTCCCATTTTACCTCTCTCTCTCTCAAAGGATCTCTGTGTCCTCTGACTTTGGGAAGTGCCCCTTGCACAGGTTGACCTCGGTTGGCAGCTGTCCCCCATCTTATTTCTACAGGTGTGCAGTCTGTGTGTGCCAGTTTAGAGTACCATGCTTGGAGACAATGGTACATACTGTGGAAGACCACAGTGTTAGGGAAATAATTTAGCTGCTGATTGGCTGGGGCTCCAGGCTGAGTCATGTATATGCATTGGATAAGGGATCATGGAATGTATCCATTTAATGGATCTACATCTGGCCTCATAAATCACATCTAGACAGGCCCTGTCAAGGAATAAATAGATCAAATATGGATCTGAAACTGATGAATGTGTTCCGGAAATCTGGACTTCAGACTTAGTTACTGAACAGAGACAATGCTAAAGAAATGGCTTTCTTTGTCATGGTGTCTGTGCTATTTGTGATTAATCATTTATATCCATAGTTGCCAGAATGTAGGAAGTCTTAATCTTCTGTCTATAGTAACAGACTTGAAACAAATACTTTTAATGGAAGGGAAATTATTCTAACCTACACTGAATCCCCTCACTGAATTCTCAGTGTCAAGATGAAGTCTCTTTAATATTGAAACCAGACTTTAATTAAGTACACAGCATCTTAAATAATCAGTCATCCTTCCAGGCCTTTTTCAGAAACAGCATAAGATTTTTTAGTCCAGTCTTTTTTCCTATTTTCACATCCCTCTCACTGTGTAAATATTGGACACTTTCCTCTAGATGATTTTGTTTAGTCTTTTTCTGCATGTGGGGCTGATCCCTCTGGCTCAAAGTGGAGAAGTACCAAAGATAGTTTAAAAAGAGGCCTTGAATGAATCTTATAGACCAATGGTTCTCAACTGGTGGATTGCAACCAAAACATGGAGAACATATCTGTCACGGACAGAAGGGAAAACAATCCTAAATGCAAATAATAAAAACCAACTAGCCATTTAATCATGCAGATTAGTAGTTTGAGTAGCAAAATAAATAGGCTTGTCAACAATTAAAAGGCAGGAAAAAAAATGTACAATCAAATTCAACTGTCATTTGGTGCAAATTCAGTTGATAGAAGCCAAATTAGGCTTGCTTTATGCTAACTTGGACATGCTAGCATGGACAAGTTGTGTTCCATGACCTCATCCTTGCAAATCATGAATAAAACTGCACAAGATAAAAGATAATGTGACCCAGACTACTACATGTCTTCTCTTGCATCAAGGATAAACATGGTTTGTTCCAACCACATGTTTTATACAATTACATTTTGTACAATAAACTATTATAGTAATATATTTAGTCCAGAAGCAAAACTAGTTGAGAACCACTGAAGGAGACCTTGTTTGATGGCATTAGTGCTTAGTGCACCACTGGTGTTACTTTTTCTGTGCCCATCACATTCAAGCCCATTGGCAATATGATATAATAAAGGCGAAACTTTTAAGTAAAATGGTTTGTTTTCCAAACATGGTACTCTGTAACATACAATAACCCAAGCAATCTTCTAATTTTGACAACCAACTTGACTTTCAACTTAACCTTCAGGCAATGGTTCCTCTCAGCTTCAAGTCAATTCTTTCATAAGGCAGTTATTCTCACTGTAAAAAGTGGTAATGTGCAATTTATATCTTGAGGATCTTTTTCTACTTGATCTAACAAATATAAATTACTTTTGTTGGTGCTATGTTAGGTTACTAGCATAAGTTGATAAAATCAGTTAATTTAGATGTTACCACATTTTTTAGATTAGGCCTTTCTAACAAAAAGTTTTTACATTGTAGGATTATGAGTTTCTTGTATGGAGAGTTCCATTTAGCAAGTCACTTATTCTTCATTTTCTTATCTGATTATTGTGAATTACTGGCATTGAATCTGAGTGGACCCTACCTCTGCTGTTGTGAATTTTGCGTTATTACTTGTTTTTCTCAGATGCTAACTTCCTGTCTATCAGCAGGGTGAGCCTGGAGCACAGGGACCACCGGGGCCTCCTGGCCCCCCAGGGCCTGCAGGGATTACTGGCTTAACTGGTGCTAGTGGGCCCCCGGTAAGTCCTTGAAAATCATATGAGTTAAGAAAAGTTTTCCTCAGAACTCAGACTCAGAATCAACAGATAATTGATTCTATAGAATTGTAGAATTTTTGTATAATGAATGGTTGATTCTGTATAATTAACTGTTGTCCCAGACAACTGATTTAATTCTGTATAATTAACCGTTGTCCCAGACAACTGATTTCATTCTGTATAATTAACTGTTGTCCCAGGCAACTGATTTCTTTCTGTATAATTAACCGTTGTCCCAGGCAACTGATTTCATTCTGTATAATTAACCGTTGTCCCAGGCAACTGATTTCATTCTGTATAATTAACCGTTGTCCCAGGCAACTGATTTCATTCTGTATAATTAACCGTTGTCCCAGGCAACTGATTTCTTTCTGTATAATTAACCGTTGTCCCAGGCAACTGATTTCATTCTGTATAATTAACTGTTGTCCCAGGCAACTGATTTCTTTCTGTATAATTAACCGTTGTCCCAGGCAACTGATTTCATTCTGTATAATTAACCGTTGTCCCAGGCAACTGATTTCATTCTGTATAATTAACCGTTGTCCCAGGCAACTGATTTCATTCTGTATAATTATCCGTTGTCCCAGACAACTGATTTCATTCTGTATAATTAACTGTTGTCCCAGGCAACTGATTTCTTTCTGTATAATTAACCGTTGTCCCAGGCAACTGATTTCATTCTGTATAATTAACCGTTGTCCCAGACAACTGATTTAATTCTGTATAATTAACCGTTGTCCCAGGCAACTGATTTCATTCTGTATAATTAACTGTTGTCCCAGGCAACTGATTTCTTTCTGTATAATTAACCGTTGTCCCAGGCAACTGATTTCATTCTGTATAATTAACCGTTGTCCCAGGCAACTGATTTCATTCTGTATAATTAACCATTGTCCCAGGCAACTGATTTTTACCGTACATATTTTAGCATAAATTTACATAATTTTATTTTCGTGTAGTAAAATATTTTAAACTCAAATCGATATTTCATGTACATTTGTCAATAGCTGGCCATGTAATAAGCAGGATAATATACAGGCAGATGGTCATTATAAAACATTCTGATTAGCCTGTCAGGGTTTATTTCAGGATATTACAATGAATGGCTGTATGGTTTCCCTCACATGTAATTTCTGCACATTTAAAATACTTTTTAATTTGTAGCGTTTTGTGTCTTTACTAAGTAACTACTCGTTGCGGTATAGGGTAAACCCGGAGAACCTGGTAAACCTGGTAAAGACCCAAGGGTGAGTTTTTGGAATTGGATTCATCCTTACTGCCGTACAGACACTTGACATTACTTGCAATGAAATTAAATAGTCTGTAATACTCCATCTGACTATTTGAGCTTCAAAATTAAAGTGTAAAATGCCAAATCTTCTTTCTTTCATTTGTAGATGCTACCAGGGCTGAAGGTAAGCGTGAAAACCACATTATTGTCCAGCTGCATAACAATGATAGTCTTTTCCACAGGCGAGTCATAAACAGGCTTGCATGAAGTTCACATACAGTTCAGCAGCCTACAGGGTGGGTCCGCTCTGTCTTTGCCAGGACAGAAGGGGTGGATACGCCATAATTGATTATCCATGTTGGTGTTGGATAAGAATGTATTTCCCTTGATACATTAATTGCCAATGAGTTTAGACTGGGGAATTTTAATTGCTGTCCATTTAGAAGCACTGGTCCTTTATAGGAGCACACTTCAGCTCTCCATAAAGATCATCTACCAGTTTATAACAGCTGTAACTAGAGGCTTACTCCTTTGGACATAAAGTTCCTTATAAAGAAATACCTCTCCACCTATTGGCCATTATACAATTGGACAGCTCAAGTGGACTTTCTGAAACAAATAAAAACACTTCTCAGTAAAAGCATGTTATTCGATTATAGTCTGATCTAAGATCTAATGTGGATGGCTTTGTGGTATTAAACCTGTCCTGTCCCCTCCTCCTCCAAATATTCTAGGGTGAACCTGGTGTTCCTGGACAAAAGGTGAGCATGTAAGACCTTTGCTGTTTGTTAATCTGTACACAAGAAAAATCACTGCTCTTTAATATCTACATTTGTTGTCCTAGACAGCATGAGGATTACATGCTGTCTGCTTTTCAGATTTTTCACCTGAAATATGTGTCCCTTCTAGAGGTGTGCTATCCACATTGATTTTATAGCTCTGTACCCAACAATTTTCTCATTTGAGTTTATTTTTATTCCTCCTAAAGAATTTTAGGATAAACATCTGAGACAATGTTGAAACTTGAAATGTAAATATAACTGGAAACTCAGCTAAGCCTCTTGAGCTCTAAATGAACAATACAATATATATTTTAAAAAATCATATTTGACATATTTTTGTATTGCTAATGATTACTTTTAAAGGACACTAAAGTCTTATCTCCACCTGGTAATCAAATACTGTTCGAAACTGGTGCATACACACAGAGGTACCTAAAGGATTTAACCACAAACGTGAGAAAGTACCTTATCACTTAATTATTGAGTATTGAGTGTTTAAAAAGCACCAGGCTACAGGACAGAGACCTGAATTTGAGGATCATCATTCACCTTGTAGATGAAGTGTTTCAGACTGGAGAAGGAAAATTGGCTCATCACTTTAAAGAAGTCATCCTACAGTACAGTACAGTACAGAAAGTATGTTGGAGGATTAAAGAGAGTATAAATCATCTGGTCAAAACTCATCAATTTTCTTTTGCATTCCCCCTCTGTGTTCATGCATGACTATATTTTTCTATAGCTTTGTACACACTGCACAAAAATCCAATTTGTTTTTCAAATCTGATTTTTTGACTCATTTTGCAAGTGATGAAATGAGATCCGTTTGCTCAGACATTGTAGTCAATATCCGGTATACAGTACCTAGATCTGTTGCCAAAATAATGACTTGCGACAGCACCACCCCAATAGACATAAGATAGTACCTGCCATTGTGGAAAGAGAGCACTGGAAACTTTGCTTTCTGATTCATGAGATTCATTCTGATTCTTGCTGCAGTGCTGAACTTGTTAGCATATCCCGAATATATGCGTCAGAGGCATCAGTATTTACTAGTGTTTTCAGTCGTTTAAAAAATTTAATCGCAATTAAACGCATAATTTTCCGTAGCTGATAAAGATTAATCTCAGAATTTGTAAGTGCTGAAATTTGACTCTAAATATATTTATTTTCCTGTCAAAATGCATTTAATTCCTTCTTAGGAAAGAAAACAAAACAATATGTAACAATATAGTGCTTTATTAACATTTTCCAAACAAAGCCTTCCACAGTATAAAGATAGAAATGCGCTAAAATAGCACCAAGTCTCATATTCTCATCCTCCACAATATTAATCAGCCGTCTGCCGATTTAAAATGCGCCTAAAATGCGCTTGATTTCTGTCACAAGTTCCATATAGGCTTGTTTTGTACACCGAATAGCATTAAGAGCTCCTTTTCCTATCTCTGACATTTGGTGCTTCTTAAACTGAAGGGTGCAGCCTATAAAGGCTGTGTCCTTCCTAGACAAGTACTTCAAAGGCTGTAGGTCAGACTCCTCACCATTCAGTGCTAGTAAGGTGTAGTAAGTGTGCATGATGAACCATAAACTTAGAATCATGTGATATTTTACTTTATTTAGAAAACCCATATACTTCAGAAAACGAGAAATACAGCATGTCCTTAATCCCTTATTTAGACAACATTTTTATTCACAAGGCTAGTCACTCAAAAAAGCCTTTATATAATACATTTTGCGACACTGATCTTAGAATTTATATTTAAACCCTTTCAAATATTAAAAAACAGACCCCTAGGATTGTAAAATTTACAAAACTTAAAATGTATGTAATTGCCATTTTATTACTTTTTATTTATTTATTTTTTGTGCTTTGTATCTTCTGATTTGCTGTATTGTCTAAACTACTTGAACTTTTTATTTTTCTATATATTGTAATTGCTGCAAATATGAATAAAAACTTGAAGAGAGAAAAAAGTAAGCTGCATCATAAAGGTTTCCTTCATGGTCACGCGACTCATTTCCCACCCTTTTTAAAAATAATTTGGGACAAGTGCAAAGGATTGTAGGTAACTGAAGGCCACGAAGGATACACCCGATGCATCCTCCAAAATATGGCAAACGAAGGCTGCGATAAAAGGCTGATTTCCGAGGGTCCTCACAATTGAGACGGCCTTCGACAGTGCTTGATGACGTTGCAGCCGAGATATCCAGCCTAACAAGGTTGCAGCCTTTAGATTGAGAAACACCCACTGAATCACTGCTATAGGTGCTTCTAATTTCTATAATTGTGCATCCTCATTTCCTTTCCTTGCTCCCTAGCTCCACCCTCTTAGGAAATGAGAAAAGGTTCCAAGGAAAGGAAATTAGAACTGACGAATCAAAGCAAGGCGGATTTGTGAAATGAAATGTCCTGCTCATTCACTTGTCACTTCAGAGTGCGTTTTTGTGCAGCTGCAGTGCCTCGGCGCGCTTGCCACTTGCAATTTATTAATATAGTCATAATAAATCAAAATAATTCAAGATGCACTGTTGACGTTTGTGTCAGTTATGGTTTATTTAGTCTGCAAAGGTGATACATGAATAAAAAATATTGTATCAGATGTGAAGGGGGAAGATATGTGCATCAGGTGCTTCAGGTGCTTCGACCACAAAGTCTTCTGCATAGGATGCTTCTGTGTTTCCTCCTCAAGTGTCCATCTTTGAGCATTCTCTGTCCTTTGTCCTTGCCTCCTCATGGTGCAGTTAAAGAATTGATACATCCTACATAACTTTGATCAGTTTCTGGGTTTGAGAACAGAGGAGCGAGAAAAACGAGGATGTACGAGAATTTAGGAAACGAGAAGCACCCTGTGTGTGTGTAATGACTCTGGCTGGACACATTACAAAGGTTCTGCCCTTCCAACCAGTGTTTATGCAGGTTTTGGTGTTTTAACGGTAAATACGTTAATCACAATTAGGAAAGATGAACGTCTTAAACTTGATAAATTAATCATGTGCATAAACGCGTTAATTTTGACAGCATAAACAAAGCATTTTTTTACATAGCTTTGTATATAAGTTACATACACATTGCTTTCCAATTTAAGAAATCAGATTTCAAAACAAACATGGATGTTGATTGGATCGGGACAGGAGTTTGTGTGACTTTTTGCTGTTCTGACTTCAAACAACTGAACGGATTGAGTCGGATATGCCAAAAAATCTCATTTGTGCTGCCTGTTGAAACAAAGCCTAACTGACTGTCCTTTTCTTTTAGGGTGACCATGGTGAGACAGGCCCAAGTGGACCTGAAGGCCCTCAGGTAAGAATCTCTAACCTTCGAACAGTTTAAGCAGCTTAAATAATTAACCTGCTCCACAGGTCATCCTTCACTTCTGGGTCAATACATTACATAATCCTAAAGCAGATGTTGACTTCAGATTGACAGCGTTCAATGAGTACTGTTGTAGATTAAATCAGATGCAAAGCAACAGGAGATGTTCTCAACAGATTTATCCAGCATGATCTTTTGTCTTAAGTCAGACAAAGGTTCTTCAACCTGTGTATATCTCTGTTTTGACAGTTATGCAAACCTCCTCTACACATAAGTACACAAAGGCACACATGTACTCACAGTGATAAGGGCCAAACTCTGGTTACTGGTTGGATTACCAGTTTAAATGCCAGGGGGAGAACTAAGGGATTTGGACAAAGTACCAGATGCTGATAACAGCATCTGTTTGGGCATTACGATCTTCCCCATGAGCTTAACTCTGAAGTAGTTGAATGCCTTGCCCTGAGGTAATAAAAGATTGTATTAAGATAGCAGAAGAGAGTTAGTGCAATGCCATAGAAAAACACAAAGTAAGTAATAATACACTTGATATTGTCTACAGTAGAACAATAATTTTGTTTCCATCTATATCTTTTGGTTAGTCCTTTTTTAGTTCCACAGTTCTTTCCAGAACAGAAGAGAACAGTAGGTCAAACAGCTTAGCCTATGTAGAGTTACAAGTGCGTTGATTGACACTTTGTGAGGAATAAATGTTGGCACAGAAACCACATATGATTTTTCCATAAGAAATTGAATTTGCCTCGCTGTAATCCTGTCTATAATTCTTAACCTCGGGTTTGTGTTACGCTTTTACACATTTCAACTTTGAAACAACCTGCATGTCCTTTCCCTTCCTGTGTACCTCTGTGAACGCAAGCATTTTTCCATCAGACATGTAGTTTCTTTCCAACACATGCAACCAGTCAATATCTAAAGCTGGATTGATAGTATGCATATCGCATGGGACATAATGGGCTTATGGAAAATTCCTTATTTCTTCATGTTTTTTTTATGTTTATATTCAGCATGTGTTTCATCTTGGCTCAGGTGGGATATAAGCACCAGTGGGGGAGCAGCAAACTGGGCTGGTTGTGATGTCATCACAACATTCTGCAGTCAATATGGCCAATTTATTGCAAAAATAAAATAAATAATATGGCCAATTTATACTAGACCAGCTTCCAAGATCGGCAAAATCACGGTTGCTGACTAGTTATTTATCAACATATGCAGTTAATATGTTCAAATCTGCTTCCGTGCTGAAACATAGAGAGAGAGAGAGAGAGAGAGAGAGAGAGAGAGAGAGAGAGAGAGAGAGACTGGCTATACACATGTCAATATATTCACAGTTCACACATTCCTTTGATGAGGCAGCTGTCTTCGGTTTCGGATACTACTGGAAAACTCTATTGGTTTAACTGCGTGTTCTTGTGCATCGGTCCCTCTTTTTTATGTGTCTAAATCGTTTAAAAGTCATTGTATTGTTTGTGTCTGCATTCAACAGTGTTACACAAGCACAATTTGCCCTGTGTTAATACCTTTTAAGCAGTATATTGCATTCAACATTGTGTGACTTGAAGAGGTATGGGTTACATTTATTTCCTCATCCCCAATAATAGGATACAAAGCAATATTTGTTCATTACCATACTTTGTCTAATTCTGCTGACTTTATGACTGATCTTCGATATAAGTATTGTCTTACTGTGAATTAAATAAAATTTCCCTCTTGAAGAAGAATAACACAAAATCAGCATAGGTTTTAAAACACTTAAACATTATTTTACATTAGAAGCTTGATAACATTGTGCAAACAGTATATGGTCATTCTACGACTGTCATATTAGTCATATCATGCAAGTTATGTATAGTTGTGTATAATGGAACATCTCCTTGTGGTTATAGAATGGCAGTGACATCCAGCGTCCCCTTATCCACTTTCATTCATTCCTGGCTTATTTTATTCAGGATCCGGTGCGTTTGTAGATCAGTTATGGACCGATCATACGTCTGCATTTTTTAAAACTTTTTTTGTGCAAAGGGCAAAATGGCACGTTTACCTATTTAAATGAATATCAGATGCTAAAATGAATTATAGTCCTTACCAGGAATATACTTTAATGTCTGTTGTTGTTTATGCTTGAGGACTTGCTTTTGGCTGTTGTTATTGCATAAATAATGAGATACATCTCTTCAGATTTTGGGGACTGTTTGGGGTGTTATTAAATAACATTTAAAATGATTAGGGGATATAGTTATGTTTTAAATTTAGTTTAATGTTAATTATGTTGTTTTATGTATGACGTGTTTTTTTTTTTTTTTTACAGTGGGTGAGATTAGCATTCCTTTGAGTTAGTTGTGATACTATTTGACATAATGACTTTTTTAAGCTGTGAATCAATTGATTTGGTAAATTATTTGGTACATGTTTCTGTGTTTCGAAGCCCTTATAAAGTTAGCTGATGACTGACCTTTTAATTGCTTTAGGGAGACATCAGTTTTCAGTATTTTTATCAAGAAAATGAAAGCAATGACTCAAATCAGCTAGTAGTCACTTGTTTTTAGTCAATTCCCATGCTTTACAACTATTAATGTGTGCACCAGAAGTGAGCATATTTTATGTCAGCCGAAATTCCGTTCCGGATCCGGCTGCTCTGTCTGGATGTAAGCATTCCCTTTATCTTTTTCACTAAATCATGTTCAGAATAGCATACTACCATACGTATCGTAATTTTCCTGCACTATACAGTATGTCTACAGTGCACAGTTTGCAAATATTCAGTATGTATGAAACAGCCGACTACATTTGTGCAGCACATGTACAAAGCACATTGCATAAAATAGTGTATAGTGTAGTGTGCAGCATGCTCGACTTCAGCTTCCATTTCAAATGTTGTAAATTAACCGGAAGTACTGTCACAATTCTTAGCATCTCTAGTGAGATTATTCGATAAGAACACCAAGAGTTAAGACTTTATGTCTTAATAAAAAAAAAATATGAAATCCAAAATAACTAAATCCAAGATGATGATATTGATTGGATGCAATAGGTATTAGCAGCTGTTTGAAGTGTGACTGTGTGTAATTTTAACGTCCCTTCAAGTAATGTTTACCACGGTCCTTCTTTTACTCATAAATTAAAAAACCCCATTTTAAAAACCCATAGGTAATTCCTTAGGAAGCCTATTGTGAATTAGCCTTTCGAGATCACCTACAAATTCATATCATGGGTGAACAGCTCTGTTAGATCATGTGACAACAAATCATCATGCTAATGTGTGAAATGTTTATTGTGGAATAATGTCTACTGTTTTATTTACTATACAGTTAGTATTACATTTCAAACATAGCCATGTGGTTATTTTTGCACAACTGCACCACCTTGTGGATACATTGTTGTTCCTAATACTCACAAAACCAGAGATTGATGTGTTCCTCCCTGTGCACTGAGGTTGTCTCTGGCCTCTCATAACTTCTCAGAAAAAATACATCTTTACATGTCAGACAGGCAAAGATACAAATCAATGGCTTTACAATTAAAAGGTTCAAATCAGAGGAGACTCGTGTTATCCGGCGCATTACCAATACTATTTATCAACGGCTGACTTTGTCTTCCACCCCTGCGGCTTTATTTTTTTTTAATTACTATTCATGGATGTTTTGCTATTTATTCGACGCTGCCAAACCATACAGCATTTATATGTTTGTTCGTATAATTCCACTACCAAACAGGAAATTGAACAGTTTATTTAGTTAAGTGATGTCTTGAACACAAACTCTGTTTAATTTTTTGGCTGACATAAAGATTGCTAAGTTGCTCTGATAGATATAAATTCATTGCAATTGAGACAGCTATTTCAGAGTGAGAAATAGCAAGCCAACTAGAAATGTGTATAATTTGTTGATGCTGTTTTTGCGATGATCAACTGATCAATTTATTGACTTTTTCTCTGTAGGGAATTAAAGGAGATCAAGGGCTGAAGGTAAGAGGCAATTATTGTTCTTGCTATTTTTGTTCTTAATGTCATGTAAAAATGAAGAATTCTGTTTATGCATATCTCAGATTTTTCATTTGTGAGTTTTGATTCTAATGTCAGATTGGGGGGTTATTGTAATCAAACATACATTTGTGCTTTGTTAGTTTCCCCCCACATTTTTAAAGGTGAAGTGTGTAATTTGTCATTTGGTCACCAAACGGATTTGCAAAAATAATAATACAAATAATTTCGAACAGGTTTCCTGAATCAGGCCTTTCTTTTTCTGTGAACAGAAAAGGGTCCTGCCCCAAATTCACACCATTGGTTGAGTGAATGTTGTCAGGCCAAGCAATGAAAGCACCACAGAGTTTAATTCTTTCGGGGAATCAACCTATAAATGGCTTACTTATAGGAGAAGTATTTTAACATTGAAATTACACACCTCACCTTTAACCTCCTTAGTAGCATAAACATCAATTTTGAAGTCACAGAAGGAGCAATATTCTCTAGAGAGTATATCTAAACATGTAAAGATTTATGTTGCAGTTCTTATGTCTGGAGGCATTTCTGTTAGTAAAGATGTGCATCTGCAGAAGTGATTTAGTACATGTCCTGTTTCTCAATAGGGATATTTTCATTTTGTAAACAGGAGTGGGATGCACATTAAGTTTACACCTGCTGATGCACAACTAGTCCCTAAAGGATAAAGCTATTCAGACTGTCTATCTGGTATTTTAATGCCATCGGTAATAGCCTTCAAATGTACTCATGGGCCTGCTGAGGGAAACACAGGGTGTGATGACTTAAAGAGATCATGTCATGCATGAGGAATCTTTTTTATTTATTTATTTCATGGTACCATTAAAGCATACTGTATCTTTAAGAACTCAAAACTTAATACGTCTATAAAGACCATCTACTGTAAAGAAACAAAGTTGAAAAAACAAAATCCTGATGTCAGAAACCCGAAACATTAACAAATGACCTTTCACACGTACACGTCAACCACAAATTGGTTGTTCAGAAACATATGGCACCTTGTGCTGTTTCTGGCTGTGTTCAGCATCTAAAATTTTGCAGTTTATTTTTTAACAGTCCAAAATTTCAGCTTAAAGGAATGTTCCAGGTTCAATACAAGTTCAGCTCAATCGATAGCACTTGTGGCATAGGGCCCTATTTTAGTTCAGCCAGTGCAAAGTCATTTGGCATGGCCATTAAGTTTTGGTATTTTTGGGCAAGCATGCGCTAAGTTCAGGTGCAAGTGGGTTTGGCAAAATTGCATGTGCAAAGTGCTGATGGGCTGGGTCAAGTGCAATTTGATTCTGAGGTTATTGCACTTTCCTATTATATAGTCCATTCCCTGTCAAGAACCAGCAATTTAAACAAAGACAGCACATTCATAGGAAGTTGGCAGTGTAAATGGACTGTTTGCAATGAATTAAAAGAAATGCAGACTTGCGTTCTTTTGTGCATTTACAGATAGCTGAACAGGTTGAATGTCAGGCATATTTTTATGACAGTGACTTTCTTCTTTTATACACATAGAAAATGTGGTTCTTGTCAGAATGTGGATAAAGTCTCAATTAAATTATAAAGAATGCAAGTATTATTAATCTTATTGATCAAATGACAAACAAATCATGGCTAGAATTAACAGTGATTTTATCAGCCTTCCACATTAGGCTGTGGATGTTTGCATGCACTTTGGTCGATTTTGCTTAATTAAATTAAATGCATTTTTTAAAAATATAATATATATAAATCATATATAACCACCTTCCGTAAAATCCAAATATTTTACCTTCTTCAACTTCTTCCACTGGCCTCTTTTGCAGTGAAATAAATCACTCAATGACAATAGGTGGAAAAATATGAATACAAATTAGATCGTAAATATAAACATAATAATTATAATAAATGAAAAATAAACCATGACCTATAAATAGTTTAACACAAATCTCTATAAATATTTGTTTCATTAAAACGGCTACAACAGTGATCGCCAGAGACATAATTTAATGTTCCACTAGATGTTCAGAGTTTGGATATAAACTTTATTACCACCTGCTGGTGGAATCTTAAAAATGTAAATACACACTATAAGAGAAGTATAGCCACAAGATGTAAACATTATACATGTTAACATTATTTGTATGTCATAAACATTATACAAATTTTAGTGTAAATGCAGCATAAAGGTAATCCATAAGACTCCAGTGGTTTAATCCATGTCTTCTTCAGCAATTTAATCGATTTTGGGTGAGAACGGATTACAATTTAACTCCTTTTTCACTGTACATATTGCCATTGCAGTCTCAAGGCATGATAGTGATTTCATGCTCGATTGCACTTCCTTGAGCTTGACACATCAGCAGACTGCTAGATGATGCTAGGAAGTGTAATTTAGCTTGAAACCATGATCGCTAAGGAGACTAATGTCAAGATTAATAGTGAAAAAGGAGTAATATTTTGATCTGTGTTTGTCCAAAGTAGATTTGATTGCAGGAAAAGATGTGAATTAAACCACTACAGTCTTATGGATGACTTATAAGCTTTTTGAAGCTTTAAAGTTTTGGTCACCATTCCCTTGAATTGGGCTAGTGCACTTGTATCACAAAAGTTTGGACTTGGAGGACTATCAGCTGGACTAAAGGCTCCATTTAGGACAGGACAAACGCTTTATATTTAAACCAAGAATGTGAACAAAGACCAGAAGATTCAGTACATGAGTCACGCTGGGAGACCAGAGGGATTGCATGCTAAGAGAAAAACAAGCCACAGCACAAGAAATGTCTCTCTTTCCTTCATCTGAGCACCTGTGTCTCTGATTTAGTGGCTTCTAATGCTGCTGTTTGTGGAGAGTCCCCCGTTACATGCGGCCTGATGGACTTAGCACACTTATTTTTGTAACCTGCCATTCCCCTTGCCATACACACGCTGTTGTGCTCTTTGATGGTTACAGGTCCGTTGTTATGGAAATGCCTTGTGTTTCTTTATTTCAGTGTATCACGTGTGCATTTGAGTATATGAATGTTTTCTACATCAGTCTCAGCAGACGAACAGTACCAGCTGTGAAACTGACAGATGAAAAAACGCATCTGTAGCAGTGCTATATTTAGAAATGTTCTTACGTACAGCTTTATCACCACCTCTAATTGCAGGGGTGGATTTAGGCAAGGGCGACATGGGCAGCCACCCGGAGCACGAGGCGCCCACACAACAAAGTGGCCCCCCTGAAGTCCACCAGCCATCTCATCTCCAACCACCTAGCAGGGTTTTTTAGTAGGGGAGCAGGGGGGTACATATGTTTTGGATATGTACCACGGTAATAATTTTTTTTTTTTAACATGTACCAAGGTTATACCATGTTTTTGGACAAGTACTATGATACTACCATGTTTTTTTTATTTTTGGTGGACTAGTAATGTTTTTTGGATGGTAATACTATGTTTTTTGGACATTTACTATGGTAACACCATGACTTTTGGATGTACCATGATACTACCATGTTTTTTGTACAAGTACCATGTTAATACAATGTTTTTTGGAAATGTATCATTATACTACCATGTTTTATGGATATGTACTAAGGTAATACCATGTTTTTAGGATTACCATGGTACTACCATGTTTTTTGTTTTGTTTTTCAAATTGATCTGGTGGACTAGCAATGCCTTGTTGTTCGCCACCAAATATATCTAATGAGGCTGGTCAATTAGTTGTTTTTTTTGTTTTCTTTTTTTTTGGTAAAGCTGGTCGACCAAAGAATTCTTTCTCATTAAGTTCCCATGAAAAAGCATCCCATGTTGTGACCAGCATTCAAAAAAACAGTAAATACTGTTGACCAGCTACCACACACACACTGACAGAAGTACACACTTGTAAGGCATGCATAGCACCCCTGCCATTAGACTCCTATGTGAAAGAATGAAAGAGGATGGCAATGATAAGCCTGTGCAGTGGAAAGAGAAGTGTGAATATGAAGAGCTAATTTTGACTGTTTTCTCCACTGCCAAACTCATATACATTGGTCTCCTATTTCAAAGTAGCAAAACTAAGCCATTACTTATTATGAATCGAGTTTGTCAGCAGAGAACGTAGCCCCTTTCCCCAGTGCTGATGAGTGTTCTCTTCACCTTCCCAAAGTTCCTCTTAACTCCAAAAGTTGCATCCTCATTGTTTGTAGCCTAGAGATTAGCGCTCTCATAAATCACTTGCAGTCTATGTCAGTTCCCCCGAATCTGGGCCTATATCCTCTGCCCCACCAAGTGTTATTCACTCTAGTGCTAAAATAGAAGTGGATAAGGTAGACAGAGGAATGACGATGGACAAAGGGGACGACTGGAGTTGATTGGAACGGAAGAGGTTGAGGTACATTGTTATTATTTAAAATGTCATGCTTGGAGCATTAAATACATTAGGTATTCAATCCTTTTAACTTTCACAAAATAGAAATATTCCTGCTTTAATTCTAACAAAAAATTAGTGGTGAGAAAATAGGTGCTCTCTCACAGTGACCTCTTTCCTTGAGAGGGTTAACGGGAGGGTTGATGGAGCCATGCTCTTTCATCTTCCAGGAACCGTCAACACATAAACCCCACATTACTCTCCCACTCTCTCTCTTTGGTTTACCCAACCCCTGATGTCTCTTCTTGGTCCCTGATTGGTCTCACAGTGTTTATGAAGGCAGCTGAGTATGTAGCTGTCTTATCTCAGGCCCAAAAACACAGTAGGGTGCTTTGGATCATTACTGCACTCTCACACCACACACGTGCTCTCTGTCATTCTTGATAACCTGCAACCCTCTCAAGGTCTGACCACTGCACCTGTCAAAGCGAGATGTGCAAGCTCTGCCACCTGCCCCCTGCTCAGACTCACTGGAGTCTTCATGCCATCTTTGCCCTCTGCCCTCCACTTAGAGTGCTTGCTGTCTGGCTGCCAGTCTTTAAATGGTATGCACTGTTTTCTATAGGGGTTTCCAGGAATTCGCCTGGCATGTTGTAAAATTCTTCTCGTAAGGCAGTTAATGCAATGATTAAGTGCTGGCTGTCTAATGTGTTTGTTTTTGTGTTTTCTAACCCTGCTAAAAAGACCAGCTTAGACCAACATAAATATCCATGATGGTCTTGGCTGGTTCATGCTGGTTTTTAGTGGTTTGGTGCTGGTCTAGCTGTTAGACCAGAATAGCAATGGTCTGTTTAGCAGGTAAATACCCATTCTCACAAACTGCTAAAGCAAAAATCTTTCAATTGTGTTTTGCTTCGGTTATGAATTCGATTTTTGGTTTTGGGTTATAAATATGCGACTGTGCAAGTGCATGATTCATCTGTGCACGTTATCCAAAAAATATATTTCTGTCAGGACCACTTCTGTCAAATGAATACTTGACTTGAATATTTGAATGAATACTTGAACTTGATCTTATAGACAATTAAAGCAATCTGTTGGTGTTGGTGGTATGGTTTTGTTCTGGGTAAACTCTCTGCCAATCCATGCAGCCAATCGTGGACAGAACAGAGTGCAGCAAGTAAATTGTAGTCTTAGAATGCAGAAAAACAAGACAGATGTTGAGAAAACTAAAATCAAAACTGCCATACAAGATGTGGAGCTGGGGATAAAGTAGGGTGTTAAGTGCAGCTTGCAACTATGCAATGGCAACATGATCACACAGAAATTCGGCATGCTGTTTCTGAAAGTTCCGGTACCTTAGGATCGGCAACAGTATGCTGACTCACTGACATCAACAACAATTACTTTCCATCATGGCATGGCTGGTAGCATGTTGCATCAGTTGCATGGGAGACCACAGTTCAATCCCCATTCAAATGAGGAAGTAATCACGTTTGTATAAACAATCACAAGTGTGATAAGGAGGTTGAATTTCTATCCCTAACATTGCATTTTGTCACTACTTATGGTTAGGTTTAGATTTGGTTAAGGGGTAGATTACTTGTTGATTTAATGTTTTACACCCTGTTCAGCTGAAAACAATTATTTTTACATCTGGCTTCTGGCAAACTCTCTTGGATATAAATGTATGTTACACTTGTTTATATGCTCTGAAACAATTACCACTTTAGCCTCTGGAGGCAGTGTTTTCAAATTTGGACAACGTATACCGATTTCAGCTAAAGAAAAATCGGCACACACTTGCCGAATTTTATGTGAGATCAGGCTGGCAATGGAAAGCAGCTAAGGCAATTAATAATTGGAGGACTTAAATAGGACTGCTCTGATAAGCGTCTGAATTGTATTGGTAGACGTCATGATCAGTGACCTGCCTGAACTGACACTACGCTTGATGTTTGTCTTGTTAATCAAAATGTAATAACTCACTCCCCATCTGAAATTGGTTTCCATCTTGGCTGACTTTACGAATCCCTCTGAAGGCAGGGTAACATTATTCTTTTGCAAGGGAAAATTTTGCAAGAGAAAATGTATTGCGAGAAAGGCATTGTGTGAAACCTGCTAAAGATACTAGCCAAGTTGCCTCTTTTTTATGTTCCATTTTATTCTCTGGGAGAGTGAAGTAAAAAATAATTTTTGTGTAAATGATTCCTCATCCATTCTGAATATTCAGTGTTGCTACAGTATGTTCGAAGCACTGCCAAACCAACGACTGGTCAATGATGTAAAATTCACCTAAGAAAATTTTGCAATCAGAAATCCATCAGGAAAAATTCATGATTGCGCAGATTCCCATTGAGATGACTGTATATCACCTGCAGAGTTTTGTGTGCAAAGATGTATATTTAGTTTAGCTATGTACAATGCACTTCCCATACAATAGAGGTCACTTCCAGACCAAGCCATATTCTATTGGTCAATTTTGCTATTGCGAATTTGCCTACCGATTTTCACCAAACTTGAACTCCTGGCAAAATTTGTGCAGTGAAATTCCTTAAAATTTCTGATCGCATGGATTCCCATTGAGACAAATGTACTTCGCCCACAGAAAATGTTGCAGTGCAAAGGAAAAAAGGACCAAAACTTTCTTTTTCAATCCCTGCCATCCAACTACCGTGCTCCATTCTGGAATGTAACGCCCACTTCTCACAATCCTTGCTTAATATTCTGTTTTACCTGGAAATTCATGAGGTTATGGAAGTAAAATGGGTTACAAACAGCATTTAATGTTGACTTTGACAGGTTGATTAAGGGTTGAAAAGATGGTTAATTGATAATTGATTGATTTTGCAGGGTGAGCTAGGGATGCCTGGAATACCAGGGAAACAAGGAGTGAAGGTAGTTCACTTCTACTGAAACCTCTTTTACCCCTTCCTCCCAATGTTCAACCCCAATCCCCAACTCCATACCCCCCACCTTTTACAAAGATGTCTCTTTATTTCCCAGAACTCTGCAAGTCTGCATGCTGTTCCAAAAGCATTCTACTGCTAAAAATGCTCTTCTGAGAGCCCAGTCTTGTATATTACAATTAAATATCCAATTGCTTTCACACCAGCAGGCGATTAATACCTCATTATGCAGGCATGCCATGTATAACCATCTCACTTTCTCAGTGAAGCTGTAAAGTGGCATCTGAGACTTGAGGAATGAGATGGCATATGAAAGAACGATTGTGCCTCAAGCAGTCAGCCACCACCCCCCCACCCCACACACACCCCCCATTACCCCATGGCCTGATGGTTTGAGTGTCCGCATGCAGTCACAGCTGTGTCTGTAGATCACTGCCTTGATGTCGGCTCATTAGTCTGAGCTAACAGACATGAATTAAATAAATGTCATGTGCTCTTTACTACTAATAACAAACCGATTGTGGGCGGCTAATTGCGGCACTGCTAGTGATCAGCTATTTGCGTGCCTGGAGCGCACAAACTTCAACATGCCAATCTAAATATTGATACCAACGTGTACTGTCTAATTGCTTCAATAGAAATTATGACATCTGATAGACCCGAGAGGGTTTACAATAGATGTAAACAATGTTTTTCCAAATAGCTCTGGTTTGTGTTGCCTAACTATGAACTCTGAAGAATTACTGAAAACGATCTTTGGTTCAAATGAAGAACAAGTGGTGACGTGCCCCAAAGTACTTTTTCAGGCGAAATGTATAATGTTGTTTCCTGTGTTGATTTTCAGAGGTCAGCACTAGAGGACATGTTTGGGTCTTTTCTCATTGTTTTCTCTCTCTCTCTCTCTCTCTCTCTCTCTCTCTCTCTCTCTCTCTCTCTCTCTCTCTGTTTTTCTGCTTTTGACATCTTGCACCCAATACCAGGGTGAGCCTGGTTTTCCAGGTGCCCCTGGACGAAAGGTAAAGGCCTGGCTTGGTGTGATTGTGTCTTTAATAGATATGCTCAGATGAAATTAGGAAAATATAATGGTGAATTTCCTCTTACTATAAAGGGTCAGGCAGGTGTTTCTGGTATCCATGGAAAGCGGGGCTACAAGGTACACCCCGAATGTGCACTGTGACTGTGTCTCACTAAATTGCTAAACCCACAGTTTAATTTGATGCTTGAATTTGAAGTGTACTGCTTCACGAGATGCTTGGTTTTTGATTTCACATAAAGCCACTTTGGCAATACTTATAATTTGACTTTATTGACCCATGCATGTCCAAAAGACATGTAAATTGGTGACTTCGTATCTGCATTAATAACCCATTTTTTTTAGGTTATTTAGTGTCACAATTAATCCGGTTTGCTATGTCATATCATTCCAACTTTCTAGTTATCACTTTGTGTTTTTTACTTGTGCTTGCTCCCTGTTTTTAAGTACCATAGCTGATTCACTAATTGAAAGTGGAAACAACATGCTGACACCAGACTGCATCTTAAATCATTGAATTAATTTCTAATGGTTAACTCCTAGGTCTTTATTTATTGGTAGGGAGAGAAAGGTGATCCCAGTGCTGCGGGAAATGGCATTAAAGGTGAACCAGGTGCCACAGGACTTCCAGGAACAGCTGGACCCAAGGTACCTTCTCAATACACTTGGTTATTAGAAAGAACAACAAATAAGTCAGGCAGCACTGATAATGTCTAATTTGGTATATGTACATTTTTTACATAAAAAAAAAAAAGTATACTCTAAAAGTTTCTGCGGACCCCAAGCACCCTTTTCAGCCCCCTGGGGGTCCCCGGGCCCCAGTTTTAAAACCCCTCATCTAGTGCAATGACATTAATACATTTTAAAAGTGCAGTTACTTTGGGGCCACTCTACAGTATATCCAGTGTTAGGTAGATTGTTTCTGAAATGCAATCTGGTTCTGAATACAAATTACACAATTTAAATTGTAATTAGTAACTAAATCATTTACATTTTTGAATTAATGTTTACTGTGTGTTGAAAATCCTACTTTTAAGTGTATTAAGTACCAATTTACACTTCTTTCATTAAACATTAGTAAACATGAAATCAACAACAATTTGCTATTTGAATACTGTGTATCTAGTGTGCAAAAAATGACCTTACTGTTATACTGTACAGGAACTCTGTTTTTATTCTTGCATTATTTTCATAGGGTGAGAAAGGTGATCAAGGCATAAAGGTGGGCAACTGGCATTGTATTAACCAAACTGAGTGCTTGTTTATTGCAACAATAGAGAAGCATGTGTTATATTGTTATATTTTATGTCCTTGGAGAAGAATGTTGCAAATCATGTTTTCTGCCCTGCAGGGTGCACCTGGTCAGGACGGCCCATCTGGACCAAAGGTAAGTAGAGGCCATGCATATATTAGGTCATTAATACAATTCTCTCATTTACAGACAACATGCAGTAAACCAGGTCATCAGCTTTGTTAATTGCTGAATTATTGTAAATATTGTTTTTTTCTCATTACTCAATAGGGTCCACCAGGTCCAACAGGGGAGCCAGGAAAAACTTTAATCAACAACAATGAGAATGTATGTCTTCATTAACGTCTCTAAGAATTTACATTAACTTTTCAGCCTAATTGTTGTACAAGTTTGTTTAGCTTCTATTGAAATATGTAAAGTGCTAATTGACTTCTTAGACCAATTGTTGAACAAGTTTTAGTAGCTTCTATTGTATTGTGTGAAAGATCTAAGTAATTTATGTTTTTCAGGATATTCGCAATGTGCATTCAATGGTAAGTGTCACTGCATTGGCCTGTAGCCTGTATCTTCAACATATCGGCAGCTTTCTTCAAAAACACTGACATTTTGTTTGAAGACTTTTGGGGCACACAGACAGATATCTCTCAATGTTTATTTTAACATCTAATCTTGTTATTTTAGGGCCCTCCTGGTCTGCCTGGACCTCCTGGGCCTCCAGGCTTGAAGGTAGCTGACAAACCTTACTCATTCTTCTATTTTCTCTGTTATTTCTGTACATAACATTAAGTGTACTTGAATACTAGACTACCACTGGTGTGCAGGACACCCCTGCCTCTATAATTTCTGTGAGACTAGCATCACCTTATTGAATTGCACAAGACTTCCCAATAATTTTTCTTGAAACCTGTTTTTTTTCAGGGTGATGTTGGACTTCCAGGTCCCCCTGGTATTGATGGGGAAAAGGTAAATATTTATAATATTATAAAATACTACATATATTATGGACTAATGTGCCATTAGTCCATTGATGGAGGTATTTACACAAAGGTGGATCCTAAATATGCTTAAGTAATTGTATGTATTTGCTTCTAAGGGTCCAAGAGGAAAGCCAGGTGAGCAGGGACCCACCGGCCCTTCTGGACCTGAGGGACCACGAGGAGAGGGAGGAGTCATGGGCTTTCCAGGGCCAAAAGGAGACAAGGGAGATATGGGCCCCTCTGGATCACCTGTGAGTGACAGTGCCAGCATTACCACTGAAAATGCAGCTGATTGCAAATATTACTGTTTGACTGCACCTGAATTGTTAATTAATCACAATGGTCCTATTTCATTGAATCCCTGCCTGAAAAACAAAGACTGTATTTTTTAAATATACTGTATATAAGAATATTTTGTAGTCATATTCTGATTAAACATCATGTAAATTCATTAACATGCTTGCCTTAACCAGAGGAAGCCAATATTCTGGTTTCTAAAAATAAAATTTGTGTCATTTAAACAGATTTTTCTGAATATTCACTTATTCACAGTATATCTGTTTAAAAGTAAAAACAAAGGTCATTCTGGGTGATATAAAATACAGATAGTTGCATTAGTTTAACTAACCTAACTAACTAACTAACAAAACAAAAAAAGTATGGCAGACAGAATTTGCATGTTCCTCCCCTGGACATACAGGTATAAAAGGAGGGAATCGTGCATCTGTTTAGTCAGATTTTTTTCAGGTTGTATGTTCAGCAAGCTGGTGTTCCACTAGTGTTAGACTCTCCTCTAAGAGTATTGATGTTGGATCCTATGGCGCATTACCAGCGGCTTTCTCTCTTCTGTACATGCCAGTGCAGTCCATGCTTCGGTAGCGTTTCCTCAAAGAGCAAATCGACCTGTAAAAGAGTATATGTCCACTTTTTAAAGATGTCTTTCCGCCTTTGTGTGGTTCCTGGATGCGGCCGATATCTCTCCGCTTCTGACGGTCATAAGAGCTGCCTCGCGTATCTGGACTGCAATCACATGCTGATTAAACGCAGGCAGCGTTTAATGAATGGGTCAAGTTCTCAGTGCGAGAACATAACCATGGCAACGTTGCGGTCGTGGCTTCCTTTCCTCAGATGGAAAGCCACTTCAGAGAAAATTATTTCTCAGGGACGGGGCACACTCTGTGCCCAGACCTCTGGAACCTCCATATCTGGCCCTTGGACATGCTGCAGAAGATCCAAGTGGCCTACCACCTGCTGTCATAGACATGATCAACCAGGCAGCTTTATGCCCCGAAGTGGCACTTGTTCGCAGTGGACGGCAAGTCCTTAGGGAAGCACGACCTGATCATCAGGTTCCTTAGAGGCGTCTGGTGGCTGAACCCTCCAAGGCCATGGGATCTCTCTGTGGTCCTTTCGGGCCTTCAGAGACCCCACTTTCGAGCCGCTAGAGTCAGTCAAGCTTAGAGCCCTCTCATTGAAGACGGCCCTCCTGATTGTGCTCGCTTCCATCAAGAGTCAGTGACACTTGCCTGGAGTCTGGTCCGGAAGATGCTTACGTCATTCTAAGACCTCGACCGGGCTACATGCCCAAGGTTCCTGCGACTCCCTCAGAGGTTGTGAACCTGCAAGCGAAGCTGCCCCAGGAGGAGGCAGACCCAGCCTTATAGTTGCTGTGTCCGATGTGTGCTTTGTGTACCTATGTGGACTGCACGCAGAGCTTTAGATGTTCTGAGCAGCTCTTTGTCTGCTTTGGTGGACAGCGGAAAGGAACGCTGTCTCCAAACAGAGGCTATCCAACTGGGTCGTCGATGCCATCGCTTTGGCCTATCACACCCAGGCCTTGCCCGCCCCCTTGCGGGTTCGAGCACATTTGACGAGAAGTGTGGCATCCTCGTGGGCACTGGGCAATGGCACCTCAATAGCAGACATCTGCAGAGCAGCGGGCTGGGCAACACCCAATACATTTATGAGATTTTACAATCTCAGGATTGAGTCAGCCTCGTCCCATTTTCTCTCTGTTCCAAGCAAGTAGAACTCGGGAATACGGAACAACAGACTGGGTGTTCTGCTTGCACATAGCGCCTTTCCCCTCCACTGAGGTGATCACGTGCACTCTTTCGTCCAGGAGAGTCCACTAAACTCCCTGGATGTCCTTCCTCCCTAGCCCTCTGGTCCACGAATTCAGCAGAGGAATTCACCGACCAGACCCACAGCGGCTAGTAATTACTTTGTACTGGAATAGGTGCTCCACAGGATGGGTCTTCATGGATTAATCCCCCTGTGTGTATTTTCTGTGGTACGGTCCCCCTTCCGGCTGACCTGCGTCTCCCTTGGGCAGTCCCCTCTGCCCCCTGGTCGCCATGTTTGTAGCAACTCCTCCCTCGCAGCAGGTAGGATCTACCTCCGCACCACTTCCAGATGTGGCCTGAAAATCCATGTGATGTATTTTGCCACATTTTACCTCCCCCAGCATGGGCAGGTTGTGGTCTCCGTGGGGTCTTTTCCCCCTGAAAGAATAGGAGTTGGAAAAGAACACCTTCCCCAATGTGTGTTATAGCATTAAATGGCCCCAGCCGCTTTAACTCTATGCAAGAAACATAGAGAGTGAAAAGGCGCGGCCTACTCCCATGCTTGGCACGTCGCTTGTTCCCCCCTTTGGGATGCCGGGAACCTAACATGTTTATGACATTTTTATGGGGCGTTGGGGAAGGGTACATGCAGTCTGATGCAGCCTGCTGCTTTGGCACGCAACTGCCTGTCCGCACCTGCATCAGCAGTTCACGTACACGGTTCAGCGCATGGTATGATTGAATAGGGACCCCTATTGTCACTTCATTCGACACAACGTCGCTTGAGCAACAGACGGGGAACGTCTAGGTTACTGTTGTAACATCCATTCCTTGATGGAGGGAACGAGACATTGTGTCCCCCCGGCCACGATGCTGAATCGAGCCACTGTAACGGCCGAACCTTATTCTCGGCTCCTCAGTGCAAAACCTGAATAAACAAAAGACCCCTAGTGTCGCTTCATTCGACACAACGTTTCGTTCCCTCCATCAGGGAACGGAGGTTACAACAGTAACCTAGACGATTCTCATTACCCACACTATTGTGCTAATTCATGGGTTTATCCAAAAATTTTTATCTAAAATGAAACATAATAAATGGAGTGGAGGTGGCGTAGTGGACTAAAACACATAACTGGTAATCAGAAGGTCGCTGGTTCGATCCCCACAGCCACCACCATTGTGTCCTTGAGCAAGACACTTAATCCAGGTTGCTCTGGGGGGATTGTCCCTGTAATAAGTGCACTGTAAGTCGCTTTGGATAAAAGCGTCTGCCAAATGCATAAATGTAAATGTAAATGGCAAGAGCAAACATCTCCAGTATTTCCAGATTAGATGAGTAGCTCACAGGAATATTCCAATAGCTGTGGAGCATGTAAACATCTTTTTCAGAATGAATGCTTAACCAGAATATATAATAGACCTTTTAATGCATGTAAAAAAGGAAATGAAAGCATCCTACTGTGAGTGCTTTAACGAAGTTGGTAATAGTTTGTGTTGAGTGAGCAGCATTGCATTCTTAAAAGCATTTACTAATCGTTAATCCTTCATAATCCAACGGTCTCTTGTGGAGTTTATTTTCAAGGCTGTCAAGTAATGTTCGTCAAACCAATCCACAAAATTTACTTTACCACAATTTAATTTATGTCTCCCCATTCCTTCCTCATTCTGTAGGGTTTAGATGGCCCTACTGGAGAAAATGGGGTTTCAGGGCCAGCTGGCCCCATTGGATTGCCAGGCCCGATGGTACGCAATGGTGCCCCTCAAGAAAATAGATGTCATTGTTGAAAAGGCATTACATAATTTTGGGGTAGAGTGTTTTTCAACATACCATGTAGAATTTCGTTGAATGAATGGTAAAGTTGAGTGTTCCTCTTCTTTTGATTTTTCACGCTTTTAGGGTCAAAAAGGTGAAGCTGGGGAGAAAGGAGACAAAGCAGAGCTGGTATGTTCCACACTTTTTAGCTGTTGATTCTCACAAAATCATGTTCAGGTCAAATTTTACCCCAAAATGAAAAGAGACAATTAAGAAGTTAGGATAAAGCTTTTTTAGGACCATTAAGATTTTTCCTTCATTGTGTTATTATTGTCAAGACAATTAAGCAATCAGTGATGATTCTTCATGAAGATTTCTGTGATGAAGAATTTATTCAATATGTAATAGTAATTATCAGTTGTTTTTACAGTCAAATTACACTGATCTTTTTTTTTATTAAATCAATGGAAAGGAGGAGGCGAGAACCGGCTTGACAATGTAAATAATATTTTAATTAACAACTTAAACAAAAGACAAACACACACATATTTGATGAACTCTCTCACCCGCACAATCCTCTGCAGTCGACCTTTATCCCTCTCGGAGGCTTGATTAGCCTAATACGGGACCGGGTGTGTAGGATCATGACCCGGCCCCGCCCTCTGCCCTGCCACATATATATATATATATAATGCAAGCAATATGTCACAATGCAAACAATCTACAGAGCAGTCTTCAAAGGCTTAATTTTCTTTCTTTACTTTATTGCAAAATATAATTATATATTTCCTTCTTTTGATTTTGTGGTGAAATATGACCAAGCGATGTTGGCTTGATGTGATTCGTCCAATTAGTCTTACACAGTTTTACTTTTTTGGAAATGTTTGGAAAGTTCAAGTTTTGAAATGTTGTGACTTTTCCTTTATTTACTGTTTCCTAGGCCTACGGGCCTGCTGGACCTCCAGGGCCTGCAGGGCCTGTTGGGCCATTGGTGAGGGCAATATCTTCTCCATATGAAAGACTTATAATATCAGTAAATTTAAATGATCTTCTCATCATTCCCAAATATTTGTAGATCAATCTCTGCTTTAGGAACTTGTGTGATATTTGGTGAAGTACCTCATTTGACATTTAAATGATGCATTTATCCAAAGGAGCAACAGTAATCACAGATTTTGATGCTTAAATCTCATATTAATTCTTTTTCACTTATCAGGGACCTCCAGGTTTGTCAGGACCAAAGGTAAGTGTCCCTTAGTATAACCGTGTTTATTGAATGGAAGTTCTATGTTCAACTATGTTAAAGAACATTAAATGCATTAAAGCTAATATATTCTTTCTGGGTCAGGGTGAGCCAGGTGTAGGTCTGAGAGGAGAAAAGGGATCACCTGGACATAAGGGAGACAAAGGAGACAGAGGCCATCTTGGACTCCCTGTAAGCACATTTCAAGCATTTAATACTTCAATATGCACTGCACTTGCTGACAGATTCAGAACAAATTTAGTAGAGTAAAAACATATCAGATCCAACAAGTCAGTCAATGTAAAGTGAAGATTTGGTAAGTATAAAGCACATTAAACAGACATATTGTATATAATTATACTTATATAGTCAAACTCAGAATTAATTTTATAATTTCTGAAAAACCTCACAACTTATCTTTTTTTTTATATTTCCCAATAGTACGAAAAGCATGTGTTGTGAAAGTCCGTGCTTTAGCGCCCCTTAATACAAATATCAATGTGCAGCCAATTCACGTGGCTTTTGTTTCCTCATGGTTCATGACTTAAGTGTCATCACATTGCATGGATCAGTGGACGTACACGTTTTGCAATCATGGCAAATGTATACAAGTGCCATCATATGATCATCTTAGTTGTCACATTGTTTTATACACATTTTAATAGAATACTGATTCTTGATGGTTTCAGATTACTGTAAATGGCTTTCATTCCTCCCTAGCTATGATGAGAATGATGTTATTACTGTATTAAAAAAAAATGGAATGTGGTTGTTTATAAACTATATCATCTGTGCTCTGTTAAATGGCATGCTTTAGATTGTGTTATTGTTATTGTTTCAGGGGTCTTTTCCTGACTTCTGGTGTATATCTATGGTGTCAAAGTCATTGATAAACTTGTTCTAGTCAAAACATCAATGGCACAGTAACTCCTTTTGTTTTCAAGGAAAATATCTAGAATTTAGTAAATTATTTATAAGTATAAATTTCTTAAATACAAAAAATCTCTTGGATGTAAAGGTTGTTATCTTGACATAATGGCTCTGTTGCAAAACCTGGTAAGCTTGTTTCTTCTAAGGCAGCATTCTAACAGAAATATACTCATAATCTGATTTGAAACTTTTACATTGGCAGCAAATTCTCACATGAAGTGCACAGGAGAATTGAGCTTGTTGTTAAGCTAACAATGTAAAATACATACTATACAAATACAAATATTGGATAAAATAGTTATTTATAAAAAAAAGTTTATGAGAAAATCTAAATAAATAAAATAAAAATATTTTTAATTGATACGTTTGGCATAAGTAATTATCTAAGTATTAATTATGTTATGTAGATTTTTTCACTGATCTTGTTACCATGTATTGTGCGATTGCCTTCTGCTTCCCGAATTTTTTGCCCAACATAATTTTGCTGATAACCTTTTTGAACACTCTTTGCATCGAAGGCCTTAAAGGGATAGTTCACCCAATAATGAAAATTCTCTAATCATTTACTCACCCTCATGCCATCCCAGACGTGTGTGACTTCCTTCTGTAGAACACAAATTAAGATTTTTGGAAGAATATGTCAGCCAGAATATGTGGGTCCATACAATTCAAGTGAATGGTGACTAGACCTTTGAAGGTCCAAAAAGCACATAAAGGCAGCATAAAAGTAATCCATATGACTCCAGTGATTAAAACCATATCTTCAGAAGTGATATGATAAGTGTGTGTGAGATACAGATCAATATTTAAGTCAATTTTTGCTAGAAATGATTCTCCCTGCCAGTAGGGTGCATGTGCATGAAAAATGTGAATCACCAAAAACGAAGAATGTGAAAGTTAAAGTGGAGATTGACTGAGCAGGGAGGAGAATTTATAGTAAAAAACTGACTAAAATATTCATCTGTTTCTCACATACACTTGTCAAATCACTTCTGAATATATGAGTTGAACCACTGGAGTCATATGGATTATGCTGACCCACATGATTTTAAAGCTTTAAAATGTTGGCACCTATTCACTTGCATTGTATGGCCCAAAAGAGCTGAGAAATTCTTCTCAAAATCGTAATTTGTGTTCTGCTGAAGAAAGAAAGTCATACACATCTGGGATGGCATGAGGGTGAGTAAATGATGAGAGAGTTTTCATTTTGGGGTGTACTATCCCTTTAAAATGCTGCTATTCGTAGGCAACTCAATAGATTTTTGGATCAGCTAAATACATTACAGTTTTATTTTTCGTTTTTGCATATCTTCTGGAATTTATAGGCTATCACACATATTCTATTTACTGTATATACCAGCATATATAGACCTGAAATAGAAAAAGCATGCTGTATTTAGAACCAGTCATTCACTACAAGCGGCAACACTGGCACTACTGAGATTGTTGCAAGCTAAAGGAAAGTTAAAAAGAGTTACTGTCAATCTCTCACACATCATCTTCAACATATCACTACTCCATCAAAATTAGTGTTGTTTTTATATGGCACACAAGTCACTGCTTCACTCACCCAGCCATCTCCTTCCTCCCCCACCCCACCCAACCACCACCACCACCTCCATCTCTCCTCTCGCCCTCTAACACACTGTCCAGGGGGCTCATGGTTTAGACGGCAGGCCTGGTCCAGTGGTGAGTGGCGCAAGATCCGTTCCCATCATCCCCCCTTCTCTATTTCCATCCACCCCTCTCTGTCTTACCCCTCCACAGTCTGCTTGCTTTTCTCTTTCTATCTTTCTGCTGCTTGAACTGTTGCTTGCTTGTTGTCTGCATTTCTGTTTCTCTATTGTTTAATGGTCAAGGCCTTGTTTAGATCCTTGTTGGGGTTGTATCGGCATGACTTTGATATGATCTTTGTCCCTAGGCCTATTTTGGCTGTTGTCTCTTGCTCTTTTCAAAGGTACCACCCCTCAGTTTATTTCTCAACTCATCTACACACTTTCTCTCTCTTTGAAAAGTATACACTTTAGTGCCCTGCTGAAGAAGAAAAAAAAAACAGCTTAAACCAGCATAAGGTGGTTAGATTTTCTCCCAGCCCAGCCAAGCTGGTTAGTCTTGTCTGTTTTGATGTTTATAGAGGTGTTTTGGATACTGGTCAGTTGATCAGGCTAAGAGACCAGATAGCCGACAAGCTAAACCATCTGTACAGAAAGACCAGCAACCACCTTAGGCCAGTTTAAGCTGAAGTTTATTTACTTGTTTATTTTTTTCAGCAGAGTGTTGTACGAAAATGAATAATCCCTTCACATTTCATACTGTCGCAGCCCTCTGTACCTCTATATTCATTCAAACATGCCTGGCCTCTGTTGACTTTGAGCAAAAGAGCATTCAAGCTTTGACCTTTAAAGGTCATGCCAGATGTGAGCATGATGAGATGCAGCTGCATGAACGATGGTAACAGTATGGCATACTGTACAAATGGCTGAGAAGCAAGACTCCTGAAAAAGCAAGATGTCTAACAGCCCTTCTGTTGAATCCTCAAGGGAGGAAAATGGAAGATGGATTCACTGTTATTTTTACTTGTTTACCTGTTCATTTCCCTTTAGGTCAACAAACTTTAGAATTCTTTAGTTCCTTACCAGATTTTGTCTAAAAATCCAGTATCCTCAGTCTTTAAAGATACTCAAGATTAAGGCTACTAGTTTATGACTTAAAAACTGCACTTATGCAGCTCAAAGTTTGTTGATCTATTGGAGCTTAACTCTGACTTGTTTCTCTCCCTCTCTCATCCTGTTACCCACCACCATGCCCTCTGTTGAAGCGCACTCATGTCACTCTCTCTGTTCATGTTCAAAGGGTCTAATTGGACCAGCTGGAGTTTCTGGGCGGGCAGGACCAAAAGGAGAAAGGGTTAGTGGTGTTTTAACCATATTGCAATCAAAAAATTGACATTTATAATAACTTTCACTAATTAATCATTAACAAACATTATATAATTTACAACAGATTATTAGTTAATGTATATTCAAATAGTTAGAAATATGAGATAATATATTTGTTAATGTTTACCAATGAATTTAACTATCATTACAAATTGCTTAACAGATTATTAGTTAATGTAAATTCAAATAATTCAAAGTTCAATCGCTATAAAGGTACTAAATAATCATTAGTAAACCTTTATAAACATTTACAATGTATGAATAGTTTCAACTTTAGATTGGGTACTGCAAAAATATGAACAATTGATTAATAGATGAGTTGTAAAGATGTGTAAATAGTAAAAACATGCTTAAATACATTAACAAACAAAGAGTAAGTGTGTGGCTTTTACAGATGTTGTTTACTAATTAGCTGGATATGAATTCATTATTAGTAATTAGTGTTGGAATTAGTGAAAAATACTACTAATTTCTGAAAACATTTGGTTGAGCTCATTTATTAATCATTTATGAAAAAGTAATACAATATTTGTAAGCATAATTTACATTAACAAATGAGCTGTTAATCATCTAACATTTGTTAAAAACATTTATAGATGTTAAAAAGTGAAAAGCCATACAGGAATGAAAGTTTAATAACATTTGTAAGTACACTGCCTGGCCAAAAAAAAGGTCACTGTTTGGATTTAAATAAGCAGATACTTAAGAGCCTATGATTGAATCATTATTGCATCATTATAGCTTCTCATTTCTTAAACAACCATGTCGGAAGACAGATCCCGTGGTCATGGAAAAGATGTTATTGTGTTTCAGAAGGGGCAAATTATTGGCCTGCATCAAGCAAAGAAAACAGCTAAGGACATTGCTGAAATCACTGGAATTGTTTTAAGAACTGTCAATGCATTATTAAAACATGGAAGGATAGTGGTGAACTGTCAGCATCGCAGAGGAAATGTGGTTGGAATAAAATCTTAAATGATCATGATCGGAGATCACAAAACACTTGATAAAGTCGCGTCGTAAAAAATCTACAGTAGAAATCACGGCTATACTTAATAGTGAAAGTAAGAGCATTTCCACACACACACACTGTGACGAGAACTTACAAGATTGATACTAAACAGCTGTGTGGCCACAAGAAAGCCACTTGTTAGTGAGGCTAATCAGAAAAAAATACTTCAGTTTGCTAGGGAGCATAAAGATTAGACTGTGGAGCAATAGAAAAAAGAAATGTGGTCTGATGAGTCCATATTTACCTTATTCCAAAGCGATGGGCACGTCAGGGTAAGAAGGGAAGCAAATGAAGCAATGCACCTGTCATGCATAGTGCCCACTGTACAATCCTCTGGAGGCAGTGTTATGATCTGGGATCATTGAATTATTAGATGCACAGACAAGGTGGAAACGCAGCCGCAGTATGAAGCAAAGTGGCCATTATAGTTGTCTGGAATCAAGTCGTCGACTTAAACCATGGTCACCACACCTACATGTGTTTATCTCAAGACAAGCACTCCCATAGGGTCCATTCACATGGAATGCGTTCTAGTTCTTAAAAAAAAAAAAGCTAAAAACATTGCAACAAATATAACAGAACTTATATAACAGAATAAGCCTTTTTTTTTTGTTCACCTAACACAGCATCTAAAAATCACTGTGCTTTAGCAAGACGTGCCAAAACGGTCAAAGACACAAAAACGGGTTCATTGTGAATGGCCCCTTAAGTCACCAGTTATCTTGCTTAGAAACTGCATCTGTACAGCTCTTGACATGCAGCTGTAACGTAGGTCAACAAACCTGGAACTACTTCTTTGCCGTTCAATTATAAAAATAAATAAATAAATCAAACCCTTCGAACATCTGTCAACCAATCAGAAATAAGCATTCTAAAGCGCATGCTTGCCATTATGTCATACATTATGTGATGCTTAATCACTTTTGTAAGGTGCTCTGGATAAGAAGGTCTACTTTATGCCTTTATTGTAAATGTAAAATTTTTATTTAAAAAATAGTGTCTACATTCAGTATGCTTTGGGCCACTGTATAACCACAACCACTTATTTTCAATGCACAAATTAAATTGCATTATTTTTTCAAGCTTAACCTACAGCATTGTGTTAAAGTCTACTCAGATTTAAAGGTATAACATTACAGTGTAATGCAGCTGGATATAATGCTTACATTTAATTTACTTTACAGGGGGAAAAAGGAGATATGGGAGTAGCAGGACCAATTGGGCCTCAAGGCATCCCTGTAAGTCCAAGTCCAAACAATGTACAGTATACATGCCATCAAATGAAAAATAGACCAACAATCATGTCTCTTTCCCATTGATTCAGGGTTTAGTAGGACCAGCAGGATTAAAAGGAAACCGGGTAAGATTATAAATGCCCTTTTGATTGTATGTTTGCACAGTATGTTATTGTGACTTAAGGGACAATTACATATGTCCACATAAGAAATTATAATGGCTACTGCTCAATGCTAGAAAGTGTAGATATGTTCATCATGATAGATTTTATTAAACGTGTATTCTTATTCCAGAACAGTACATCTCTTAGACTTTTTAGAAATGATTTTGCTAGATTAATTGCAAGGAATCTCAGTTGTTGTTGTTTTCATAAATACACTTGCAGTAGACCAAAAAAAGTATTTAGACACCGAAGCCACACCTAAAATACACACCTTAATATGTCATTGAATTAAATAGAAACATTTATTTTTATATTAGGTTTTAAATGATAAAACTACTTCAAAATTAAGACTTATTTGGGCACTTTCTGGATGTCAAGTGTTAGTAGGACATGTCCAAGTTAATGTGAGGAACTACACCTATGGCTAATAATTGTCCTGGGACCAGGTTAAAAATAAATGTCTATACAAGTGCAGTTAGTTTGAAGAAAGATAGCATTATTTGTTTGCTGATGCTGTTTGTTTTGATATTTTGTTATCTGTTGCAATAAAATGCATATATACTGGAAATTCTGGATGTATTCTACAGGGAAAACATATCTTATAACATATAGCATTCCAAAGTGCATGCTTGCCATAAATTAATCACAACAGCGCCATATGTAATGCTTAATCAATTTTGTTAGGTGCTCTAGTCTGCTAAATGCTTTGACTGTAAATTAAAATATATTTTAAGTGTGGTTTAGAGTCTAAATATGCTTTGGTGCCACTGTATAACCACAAACACTTTTTTGCAATACAAAAATGAGATTGTAATTTTTTAACCTAGAAACAGAGCTATGGCATAAAAGTTGAATAGATCAAATCTAAAAAAAATTATTAAAAAAAAAAAAACATTTTGTCATATGATTACATTTGTACAGCTATACCTTTGCTCACCTATTCCTTTTTCTGTATCTCCCATCCTCCTAGAATGTATGCCTCTCTCCTATTAACACTAATTTCTTTAGTTATTGATTGAATGTTTCCCACCTTGAAAGTCAAGACATGTCAGTGCTCCTCCCAGCATCTTTCACTGCTGATAAATAAAACCTTAAACCTCAAGAACTATTATATTGACCAGTATTTCATCATTCTGACTCTAAATCAATGCCTAGTGGAAGGTGTTGTGGAGGACTCTCAGACACGGTGCTGTTTTTACTCTTGTCCTTTCCTTGTCTTCCTCTCTCTTTTTTTCCACAGGTCTTCCTATATCCCCTTTTCCTCCCCCCGCACCCTGGCCTGTGTCCCGTGGCTCTCTTTGCTGAGTCGGGCCGGGTCGTCCTTTCTGTCCCCCTCTCACTCCCTGGCCTTCTCCTGCTCCTCCTGCATCCTAACGTTGTAGCCTGGGTTAATACTCTTCTTTCTCACCTCTTTTGTTTATATCCTTCACCGACCTCCCTTCCAGCCTGCAATTACTCCTCCACAATTATTATAATGCACAGAGTTCTTACTGTTCCATGAAATCCTCATCTGGATGTGTTTTGAAAAAGCACAAAATATATAAATGGCATTATGTCAATGTAGGACTCATTTTGACATCCTGATTGGAGTATTTAAGACTCTAGGGAGTCTTAAGGAATCAGTATTTGTTCATTCATAATGTCATTCCACTTCTTTTTTTTTTTTTCAGACTCCCTTCAGTGTAACAATAAAAGCCATAATGAGGACTGTTTGGAATTTTAGAACTCTTTATTGTAGTTTGGATAGATCCCAGTTTGGAAGAGTTATGAAGCTTTAATGTAATAGTTTCCTCCCCAACAACCTTTCAACTTTGCGTGCAGACTTGAAGATAAATCATGGAACTCTCTTAAAACAAACAAAGGCCCAGAATGATCGCAATTAGTAATAAAGAAAGGATCTGTTATAATGAATACAGATGTTGGACAAGCAATCATTTTTTAGTGGCATTGTCAGCTTTTTGTACCCTAGTCTTTCTTTTTTAGAGTCAGACTAAATTCTTCTATTTGAAATCATTGACATATTCTTTATTTATTTGAGCCAACATTTCATTCCAAATTTTATTTGAGCCAAACATTTCATTCTAAACATATACAGTAGACCTTATCTTTTTCATTATTCTCTCTTGTCCTTTATCATTTGGGACTATTTAAAATTTAATGATGGGCTACAAAAAGTTAATCACATTATTTCATTGTATGTATTCAGCTTTAGGTATTTATTAAATGTTTAGTAAAGGTGCTCTGAGTAATTATATCCTCATTAAAAAGTTTTATACAAAGAAATTTGACCTTTTATGCATGAGATGAAATCACTTGCTTTATTGTTAAGATCACATGACCAGCAGAGTAGTACTCATTTTAGTTCAATAACCAACCTGTGCCTGCATCATAAAAATGTTCTTTTCATTCCGTTCTCACTTCAGTTCAGAGGATACTTTCACAGGCTTCGCCAGCTTCCGATCTGCTGTGTGTGTTTAACCGCAGTGCTTTATTATTCTTAAATTATATTAGTTTAATTACATTATACTACTATACATTATACTATCATTTCAATGTTTTAGATCCACTATAAAAGTTTTCAAAATGTCTCATGTTGCATTGAAAATCTTCTGAAACCATATGAGTAACGGAGAGAAATGTATAATTTGAATTGCTGAATATCTTCCTCTCCATGACAGCAGTCACGTCTCATTCAAAATTATACATCCACACATCCAAAATGTCGCAATTGGTCACAAGACAGAGATGTTAACCGTCAAAGTCTCAATTGTGAGGACACTCACCCTCAGGCAACCTTGTTTCGCGGCCTTCTTTGCCATATTTTGGATGCTTTGCACATGTCCCAAACTATTTAAAAAAGGCGGAAACCTTTATGACGCTGCTTACTCTGAGTTTTTATTCCCATTTGCACCAAGACAATATGTAGAAAAATAAAAAAAATGCAAGAAGTTTAGACAATACAACAAATCAGAAGATACAAAGCACAAATAAATTAATAAATAAATAAAATCAATTAAAGGGCAATTACATTAATTTGAAAAGGTTTATAAGTTTTATAATGTTTTACAAGTCTAGAGTTAGGTTTTTCATATTTGAAGGGGTTTGAATATAAATTCTAAGATCAGTGTTGCAAAATGAATTATATAAAAGCTTTTTTGAGTGAATCTAGCTTTGAGAATAAAACATTTTGCTAAAATATTAAGGCCATATTTCTCATTTTCTGAAGTATATGGGTTTTCTAAACTAAGTAAAATATCACATGATTCTAAGTTTATGGTTCATCATGCACACTTACTACACCTTACTAGCACTGAATGCTGAGGAGTGTAACCTACAGACTCTGAAGTACTGGTCAAGGAAGGACAGAGCCTGACTGGGCTGCAGCCTTCCATTTGAGAAGCACCTTACGTGTGCAGTCTTTAAAAAATAAATCTCTCTCTTGCCCGCCCATATGCTTTCTGCACGCGCAGTATATGTGTAGGTAAAATGTCACCAGACGTGCTCTGCGCTGTCAACCAGAATCATAAATAACGTAAGTTGCGGAAAAAATTTTGACTTTGAAGTATACTACTTATCAGGAAAACATAAACTAATAGGACAGATAAAATAAACCATGATTAAAAGTGTACAACCCCTTCCCCTATTTGTAGTGCAACCTCTGTACTTGACCTGTAAAGCTGGTACTTAAAAAAAAATAAAATAAAAATACAAAAACAAAACACAGATCACAGGCCATGTGAGTGGTGAAACAAGCATTTTTTATTAAATTGTTTTTTAGATTTACACATTTCAAATGTATATTATACATTTTTGAATATATACACGTTACAATATGGTCACCCTAACTGAACATAAACAAAGCTTTTTAGAAGAATGTTTCAGCTCTGTGGGTCCATACAATGCACTTGAATGGGTACCATAATTTTGAAGCTCCAAGACACCATTGCTTAAATCCGTATCTTAAGAAGCGATATGAGAAGTGTGAGTGAGAAACAGATCAATATTTGAGTACTTTATTACTATAAATCTCCACTTTCACTTTCACATTCTTCTTCTTTTGTAGATATATGGATTACTTTTATGCTGCCTTTATGTGCTTTTTGGAGCTTCAAAATGTTGGTACCTATTCACTTACATTGAAAGGACCAACAGAGCTGAGATACTCTTCTACAAATCTTAGTTTGTTTTCAGCAGAAAAAAGAAAATCATACACATCTGGGATGTGGGGTGCGAGTAAATGGTGAGAGAATTTTTATTTGTGGGTGATCTAACCCTTTAAGCTTATTAATTGTGTTTCTGGCCAGTTAAACTAATTGTTTACTTGTCTCAAAGCCTTTCCTAAATTTCATTGATACAGCAAATGTATTAGCAAAATAGGACTATGCATAAGGAGCATAAAATCAACCTTAGTGATTCAGGAATGATATACTCTATGATTCACACTAAATGACCTAATGACGACACTAATGGCTTCTTTTATGATTATATTTATTATTCTTTGAAGCCTGTTTTTATTAACAGTAACCTATTAATAGTGTATTACACTGTGTATTAATAACTATAATATTAATCATATATTTATTATTAAAAAGAAATTGACAATAATTATATATTTCTGTCCTGATTTCATCACTTCCAACTTGCCATTGGCCTTTTCTCAGGTTCAGAGGTACATTTGGCGTCCCAGGATGACCCCTTGTGTCACTTCATTCGACACAATGTCTCGTTCCTTCCCTCGGGGAACGGAGGTTACAACAGTAACCATGACGTTCTTCTTAAACAAACTGCATAATAGTACAACTCCTATCGACTTGATTAGGGAAAGACTGATATCTGCAAAAAGGTTGGTCAAGATAATAGGAACATATTTAAAATCACCAGTAAAATCTGACAACAATGATCTTATCAATTGTGCTTCTTCAGCTCAAATCATGGCAAAAACAATGTAGGCCGGTCCAGATAATGCGCATGCACATTCTCGAGTTGACTGACAGGTGATGTTCCTATCTAAAAGTTGATTGGCTCTTTTACGTTTAAGGTTCTTCCTTGGCTTCATCTGCTGGCCGTTGGTCATTTCAATTTCTCCAATTCTTTTTAATACCAGTGGTCCGTCTCTGCAAAATTGTCCCTGGTGATATTTCACTTGTTGAGCTTCAATGAAGATTAAATTCCACCATGCAAAGGATGCACATCACTTTAATTTTGTCTGTGTTTGATTTAAAAAAAAATTATTAAAATGATCCTCCATCATTTCAAAATGTGTGCTCCCGCTAGGGTGTGTGGGCATGCGTGTTGATGTGTAAGAGAGAGAGAGAGAGAGATCTCTTATCATCAGCTCTGACTAATAATACAATTATTATTCAACTGAATAAATGCATCAACCATTATTAATGCATCACATTCATCAAAATTTTAGGTGCACTTAGTAATTTTTTCCCTCATTTTAAAAGTTTTACTTGTAGTTTTGAAATGTTTGATATCATGAACACTCACATTAAAATAAAGATTAATTTCAGTAACCTTATAAAGCTGTTTTATTCTACATGGAAGGTTCTCCTTATGGGGGCCACCATGTAATGATCACATGACCAGCTCAATACTACTCCCTTAATCTCAGTAACCACCCTGTTATTTGACACTGTCACTCAGGGATTAAATTATTCATGGCTGACTGTGAATTGCGAATTTCTACAATGGCATCAATAACTGAAAACTATTGCATTTGATTGATGCTACATCCACACCACTAGGTGTCAGGATAAGTCCAAGATGACATATTAAAAATATTACTGAGTGCACCTATAAAATAAGTTCTTCCAAGTCTGAAGTCTTTTCAGGTCAAGTCTGAAATTAAAATGCGTCTCAAGTGTGACTCGAGTGCAAGTCTCTAACTCTAGTGCCCATTTCTGAAGATCCAGAATACAGTGCACAAATAGAGGATACTTTTATTATCATTTAATGGTGCTTTTCGGAAAATTCCTTTAGTGTCCCATGACAATCTATGTAAAAATTAAATGATAAAGCAATGAGTAAATTAATTCAGAATTTTAAATTACTTCCATTTTAATATGTAGCCTTGAGCAAAGACATGAAATCACATAAAATTTGTTGAAAACGGCATCGAAGAGACACTTAAAATTCAGACCAAGTGTGACTTTTTATGGGGTGCAGGCACGGACAAAGAGTGAGGTATTGGTGGTGCAGACAAGAAGTCGCTATAATAATGTGTTGTTATGACAATGTGTTGAAATAGGCCATTTTCTACAATAACATCTGTAACTTAAGACTTCAGCGTAATACTGCATCCACGCCAATAGATGTCAGTGTAATGTCCAAGACCACTCTTATATTGGCTAGCGCAACTCTCATATCGTGCAAATGTTTACTGAGTCCATCTTAAAAATATATTACTTATTATCATTAAAAAATGTGTGACTGGTGAATGACAATACAAAATAGAAGAATAGTAAAGATTTAATAATAAATTAAAGTCTGCACACTAACCACATTGGCTGATTTCCTTCCTCCTTAACCCCTCCACTTACCCTCTGTAAATGATCTCAATACTCATTGTAGCTCCATACAAAAGCACATCTACTTTTAGAATGTCTCTTGAAGCATCCAAAAGTATCTCAAAGTTATTTTCAATGATGGTGCTTTTCACCAGTACTGTTGTCGTAGACTAGGGGGACTAAAGTCTGACTTTGAATGCACTGTTGTTTGCAGGGGGAGAGGGGAAAGAAAGGCAACAGGGGGGCCAAAGGGGATAAGGGAGACCAAGGAGCCCCAGGATTAGATGCCCCGTGTCCGTTGGTATGTCTTTCGTTCAACGTGTAGCACTAAGGCAAAAGGAGACTTCCTGAAAGCTACGTCTCCTTATGTCTTCGTGTGATATCACACTAACAAATGCCCTGAGCAGTTCTGGTCCAAGTCTGAGAAATATAGTGTAAAGTCTTATATAGAGACTTTGTGCTCTTAGATATGGTAATGCATTTCCTTAGAATGTTTGTACATAGGGGTTTTGATTTAAAATGACTAGGCACCAGAACTGTCAATGGGATCTTTCCTTTTCAGGATTAAAACAGGACAAGAATACAGTTCTGTGGAACACAGTAGGATGGAGCCACTAGTTCAAAAAACAGTTATGGCACTTTCCACAATAAGGGCACAGTTACCTTAAAAAGCATTAGAAGCACAGGCATTGTTGTGAGAACCATTATATATGGTTAATAAACTTTGATACACCATACAATTATCCTTGTTTGAAAAGAAGATTTACACTAGCCTCTAGTTAATTTGATGTGGGTTGCCCAATTTCACCCCTTTCAAATCAACATTGTATCCCAAACTAACTAGACCCTACAGCTTGATATACAGTATGATATACAGTAACTATATAGATGTACTAATTTATAATAATAAACGACTTTTATTTAACTTTTTAATTTTTATAAAATTAAGCATTTCCTATGTTTATCTTACTAGAAAATAACTAAACCACCCTTGTAACAGGGTTGCAAAAATTGCAATGAATAGTAGACGAACTGCAGGTTAAGCACCTGCAAAAAGGGGGAAAAAAGTCTTATTAATGGAAAGTGCCTTATTTTGAACCATGTGTAGTTTCCAGCCCTGTGGACCGTGTATGCCTGTTCCTATCAGTCTCAGGCACAGTGCATTTGCTCTGGACCAATCAGATGCTGGGACAGAGCGGCCAATGCATGGGTCTGGTTGGACAACAGGATGTTTATATGATTAATTTCATGAACAGGGTTTCCGAGGCTTTAAAGGGGAGAAAGGTGAACCGGGGCTGCCAGGCCTGGACGGGCTGGATGCCCCGTGCCCTGTGGTATGCTGCTGTCTATCCCTTTTCTTATTCAGCATGCTTTCTATCTTCCTGAACCTGCAATGACTTGTAATCACCTAATGAATTAGCACAGGCCTTCTAAGGAATGGAGAAAAAATATAGTTATTCTTGCATGGTATCCCAAAATTAATATTGAGAATCTTCCCTTTGCATATCCTAATCCGTAAAGTTTAATTATTTACTTTTTAAATCAGTTTTCAGTAAGCTTATGTAAAAACTAAATTAAAGAAATGATCTAACAAACAGTTTCCATTTTAACATTTGCTTAACCTTATTTCTGTGGAACTAGAGACACTTTGTAATGCAAGGTGTTGGTAAAACTACTTTACTAAAACTATTTAATGTTTTCCATGACTGCATGCACTCCATGTTCATGCCCCTTATTCACACGTTCAGTATTTTCTAACATTCAGTTTTCTCTAACTCTTTACTCTTATAACCTTTAATATTGGTTTATAACCTCTGTCACTAGTTTCTTTGAATTGTGAAGTTACCACATGCCCACTTCAATCCAGTAAAATGGGGCAACCGGTCACCAGAAAATCTGCATTAAAAGAAAGTGTTCACCAGAAATGTGTTGTTGCAAAAAGCTAGCATCTTGGCTGAGAATGTTTTTTCCATGGATACCAATTTACCCAATTGAATTGTCAAGAATGTAAAAACTTTTCTGAATTTAAGCACCCCAGTAGAGGATATGATTGATTGATTGATTGATTGATTGATTGATTGATTGATTGATTGATTGATTGATTGATTGATTGATTGTAACAATGTTATGTTTCAAGAGCAACTATTGAGATGGTTAAGTAGCCTAAATGTGCGTGGATGCAATCATTTTCCTTTATCGCATAATGTATATGATTTCTGTCTTTATTCACCAATCCTCTTCTTTTTATTTTTAGGGCGATGATGGTCTGCCAGTACCAGGGTGTTGGAATAAAGTGAGTGTTTACTATTGATCATATTAACACTTTGAATTTGTAATTATTGCATCCGATCCATACTATCCCTACTTGACATAACTCATGCTATGAATGAATAATCTGGGGCCCTGTTTTAAGAGTGCTAGAGCTAAGTGCAGCGCCATGCCATAGGTCATAAGCGCAAAGTCAGTGGCCATTACATTTTTGTATTTTCATGCAAGCATACGCTAAGTATAGTCGCAAGTGGGTTTGGCAAAATCGCGCAAGCAAAGCGCTAATAGGTCGGGTCAAGTGCAATTTTATTCAGAGTTGCTACATCGTCACTGTCTGCTTCCTATTATATAGTCCATTCCCTGTCAAGTACCAGCAATATAAACAAAGACAGCACATTCATAATAAGTTGGTAGTGTAAATGGACTGTATGCATTAAATTAGAAGAAAACTGTAGAAATATGGACTTATGTTCTTTTGGGCATTAAATGTGTCCTTGTTGAATGTCAGGCATTTTTATGACAGTGACACGCTCCTTTTTTATACGAATGGAAAATGTGGTTCTCATCAGGATTTGGATTTATGCTTATATTGATCAAGTGACACATAAATCATGGCTAGATGATTTCATTTTCATTCAAACTAAATGAAAATGCAATTCAAATACCGAAGTGGTAAAAAAGAATCTAAAATAATCACCTCCCTTAATCCCAAAAATTTACTCTCTCCAACTTCCTTCAACAAGACTTAAAAATCACTCTAAGATGACAGGTGGAAAAATACCAATATGAATTAGATCATAAATGCAATTGAAAATATAAATTACAATATAATTATATAAATAATAATGAATTAAAAAATAAACCATGACTTCTAGAAAGTTTAACACAAATCTCATAAATGTTTGCTACAACAGTGAGTGTCATTGGAGATGAACCTGCTGGTGGATTCTCCAAACTGCAAATGCAGGACATTTTTAGACTTTGTGCTAGGATAAGACCTATTTTTGAAATGTCAGCACAATTACCAAATACTCTGGGAAAAAAGCAAATTGCACTTTGCGGCACTTCATTTACATACAATACACACAGTTTGCGCGTCTACACCCACAGTAGCGCCAACACTCCCACCCACACCCACGTTCGCTTTGCGCTGGCACAAATATTGCATTAGAATTAGCGTTCTCACGACAATTGGACAAGACGTTGCACACGGCCTTTGCACATACCGCTGCTCTTAATGTGCTCACAAAAATAGAGCCCATGGAAGTATACTGTCAATCCAAAACTATTAAATGAAGTGTGATCTACATGATTATTGTGTAATACCTAATAATATTACAACTTGGTTTATGTGAATAGAAATATCTTGGAACTTGTATAATTGTTTTTTCATATATAATTTGAGATTTATTTGTGATTTAACCATCAAAATTTGACAGCTAAAAACTCTATACTTCCACTTGCATGAAACATTAGTGTTTGGAATTAACCTGTGGTCTTTTTGCCTCTTGTTTTGCAGTGATGTTAATTCCAGAATGCCATGTGTGATTGTAAATAGAATATTTATTTTTGTACTATTTTTGTTGATTTTTTGTTTTTTTGTCATTGATCCGTTATATTGATGGAAAAGAAAATACAGTAAACCATAGCAAAATCCTGATAGGACTTTTGTACAGATTGTTTATTTTATTACTGGTAATGTTGTTTATGTAATGGACTTTATACTGTAACTATGCATTATGTCAAAATGTTTTGATCAAGAAATATGCTGTGGCAGCATATGCATGATATTTGTGCATTATGTTAACTGATAAGTGCCTATTAACTTATTGTATCATGGTGTTTTAATGTGTTGTTTAAAGACTATGCTGCACTGATTAGTGGAGCAGGATTTGAAATTGGCCTTGTGTGTTAAGAGGAAACCCTTTTGCTCTGAGATTAACATGGACATTGTTGAAAATCACACCACACCTAATGATCTTACACTGTAACTGCATATGTTTACTAATAATTCAAATGACTTATTTCAAGGTCCATACTATAGACGCAGTATAAATTATCCAGACATTTGATGTAAATGCTTTTCAGTGCATACATTATAAGCATTGGCATGGCATTACTCATTTAGTGAGCATTTCAATCTGTTTTCTGTCTATATTTGCCTTTCGTTTTTCCAAAAGAAAAGAAATTTCTGAAGAAACAATCAGTCTATCAGAATTCCACATGCAGTGCTTTTCTTTTATGGGCTTTGTGTAAATATGTCATATAGACAAAATATTGCCATTTGAGCAGCTATTTTCTATGTGTATTCATATCTCTTACTTTTTAATAGTAGAGATCATTTCATTTGCATTCTTGGGCAATGATTTTTATTCTTGTAATTTATCTCATACTATATTGCTGCTCACTATCAAGCAAATCTTTGTGTTTGTTAAAAAGCATCTATGCCCAATTTTACCTCAGCTATTAAGTACATATGAAGAATGAAGCCAATGAAGTTAGTATTATAAACACAACATTTTTCATTATTGTATGTCTAATTCCCAGGAAATATCAGGGTTATAGAAGAAGGCCCTTAGTTATGGTTTTGTTTTTTTTGTGTTCATTCTGTGTTGAAGTCATTAAAGTAAAGGATTGTTTAGGATTGCTGCTGCTTACCACAAAAAGCTATGTTTGGGTTCTGTTTTGCTAGTTAATATTAAGCTAAGCATGGTTTGTAATCACCGGTCTCTATAAACTCTTTATCTGTCTTTAATACCTCATACTAACATGTGCCTTAATGCTTTTACTCTTGCCAAAATAGATCTGACACATATCAACAATAATGTCAATGAAGCTATGCTGTCTACATGAGGATTATAAGAAAATAAATGGCTGTGAATATTGTTTTCAGCCAAACTGTTTCCTTACGTGTCTCTCTTTGATTTTGGCCCTCAAGACTTCTTACTTTACTTTTCACCAGATTGTTTGCATAGTGTTGACATGTTGATGTTTACAAAGGGACTAAGAAATATTAACTCCCCCTGGCTGTTCACATGTTGCAGTGTGTATTTGTGTGTGTTATTTGGATTTGCATCTGGTGAAAAGTGCGACAACTGCATTCGTGTGTTGGAAGCTTCACAATAACTGACTGTTGAAGAACAGAACTCATTTATTCTACACAATGGTAGGAGTATTAACAATAACATTTCATTGTGAACATGATCTCCTGTGCATGTTGTCTGAGACTTTTTCCACCTTTATGTCATCATAAGGTGCAAAGTGGTAGTCTACTACAAATATATGTTCTTTCTTTTTTATTTAAAGGGCCAGAATCCGTTCCAGCTAGCCAAAAAGTAACACTGCCATGAGATCCGCATGGTTCTGTCAATTTCTGACACAAAAACTATAAGAGATCTTTGAGTTTGGTCTGCTCAATGGTGGCTGTTTGAAGGATTTTTCCTGTGCAACCGTCCAGTAGAACTGGAACACTCAACTGGGTGGCAGATGTGAGCAGACTGACTGAACGACAAGACTGCACAAGAATGTTCATTTCCTTCGCTATTTTCCCCCCTGTCTTTACGGATAAGGTGATGGTGCAAAAATGTAGCCTGTGGATTCTCCAAGTTTTACACTCTTTCATTTCTCCTTTTTATTGTTCACTATGTGAAAGACAACATTTTAGCTTATTTTGTTCCTTGATAGTCACAAGAAATTATTATCATAATTCATGTTTGACACAAGCAAATGTGATCAGATAACTCAGCGCAGCTCACTGAACATACAGATGACTTTTGAGTGTCCGTGTGTTTCCAGGCAAACCAAAGAAAGAAAAGAAAATACAAAAATCTTTGATGATTCCTGATTCAATCTGTCACTGCCTTCTTTTGAGAGTTGCAGGTAGAATGCAATCTCACATTCACATTTCTACTCATGTTAATACTAGGCTAATATTTCAAATGAATGTACATAATGATCGTGCTTTGACAGTGTAGGCTGAGTGCAGTACATTATGCTTACATGTATGAGTATTACATTTATACAATATGTTGTTGTTTGTGCCTGTACATAAAAGTAGCATAGTAAATATTTATTTTTAAATAAAATGATAATCATACTGCAACTGCAGTATATAGAGCCATAAACAGCTAATCTTGAATATAAATTACTATCAATGTAACTAATTTGAAACAAGCAATGTACCAGCATCTTTAAAGTAATAATATTCATAATAAAAGTTGCCTAGAAAGAAAGTAAAAAAAAACATCCTCCAGATATTAGCCATTTGCAAAAAGGGCATTGCAGGTGTTGCAACATGAATGCAACATTTTAATGCTGTAAACAGCTTAGACATGTTAATACTGACACAATCTGTATATTTTGCAGTCTCTTTGAAACATAACAACTGATCTCAATGTGTTTGGAAAAGGAAAGCTGTGCTCTTGGGAATTTATGTAGGGCAGCTAAAGCATAACAAATTTAAACTGACAATGATATGTTGGGGTTTTAATTTGTTGCTGCATGGTTCGTGTTAAAAAATATTTGTTTATTGTTAATGTTTATGCCTATGATTACTAAGAGTAAACCTTTTTGCTAGAAAAATCCATTCACTTTACTACATAAGGGGCAAAGGCTGAGCTGACTCGCTCTTGATTAACTCTTTTTAGGAGCTTTGAGCAGTTTGAAAGTGACTGTTATGACAGCTATCAAATGATCAAATCCACATAAGATTCACACAGCTCACAGACACAGAATTGTTATGGGGTTACAAGACCGCATCAATCATACCAGCGTTTGTAAGGGAAAATTATGTTTCATTTCCTTACAAAAATTGTGATCTGTAACAGTGTGTTTTGACTTGATGTGGTGTCATATGTACCAGCAGCTATATTCTCTTGTTTTCCTTTATTAATTATGTGTTTTTGTTTGTTATCGAATGCAAGCATTCCTTATGTTATGTTTTGACGCCTGTTTTTAGACAGAGATTGGTTGTATATAGCCAAAAACCATTCACATTTGATAGTTTCACTAAATCTTCCATTATTTCATTTTATCCAGAAAACAGAGAAATTAATGTGTTCTCATCACTCCAAAAAACAAACGTTTTCAGTTAGATTTATGAAAATATGCTTAACTTTGCTAAGTATAAATGTGTTCAATAAAATAAATATTCTGGGTTCAATACAAGTTAAGCTCAATCAACAGAGTTTTTGGCGTAATGTTGATTTCCACAAACATAATTTTGACTCGTCCCTCCTTTTCTTAAAATAAAGCAAAAACGACATTAACAGTTGATAGCCCTGACTCGCGGCTAGTGAGGCACTTACAATGGAAGTGAACGGGGCAAATGTTTGGAGGGTTTAAAGGCAGAAATGTGAAACTTATAATTTTATAAAAGCACTTACATTAATTCTACTGTTATAACTCATTAATTGATTTTTTTGAAGTTGTTTAAATCGTAATTTTTATTGTCATTTTAGGGTTTAAGTGTTTGATGACATTAAAACATCATGCTATGAAGTTGTAAAATTGTATGTAACTTTACACAGAAAAAGATTAGTAAGCAATTGTATCATGCTAAAATCATGTTTATACACATTGTTTATTTTTAGTAGCTATTGTTTTGAAACAGTGAGTATTTTAACTAATTTACAAATTGGTCCCATTCACTTCTGTTAAATGTCCTTCACTGTAACCCAAATTTTAGCTTTTTTAAAGAAAAATAAATCATTTTTGTGGTAATCAATATCATACCATAAATGCTGTTGATTAACCTTAACTTGTATTGAATATTCCTTTAAAGCCAAATCAAATGTAGTTGCTCTGCTGTTTAAAACATATGAATTTTGTATATAAGTTCATACTCCTCATTAATTATTTCTATACTTCTCATTTTTTTCTGATTTCACAACATATAAACTATTTAAAGATTACTCAATTCAATTAAATGGCAATTTGTCATACAGTTGAAATGTGTGAATCTTAAAACTCGTTGAATGTCAAAACTTAAAAAGTGTTCATTGGGAGTTACAAGTTCAATCTGAATTCACATTCAAGCATACATTGAAATCGTAACACATGAAACAGTTTGAAAAAAAAATATTGTTAAAATATGTTTATTTTGAACTTTATTTCAAACGATGAGGTTCTGAATTTATTTATTTATGATGACAATACACTTTATGAAAGATGCTTAAAAAAACAGGTATTTAATAATAATTTAGACAACTACTTATAAACATGTATTTATCTTCTTTTGGGGCAGTTATCACAAGTGTTTGATGCAAATATTTAATCATTCTGGAACCACTGACACAAAAGATAAAGCTTGATAAAATATGGTACAAAAACAAAAAACAGGTATGAATTAGATCTTGTACACTCTGTATTATATTTAACATTAGGTGATCTTTTTTTTAACTTTAGGGCATGTTATGAAGTGATTCTCCATTCATTATTGTATATGCACGAGGCATAGTTGCTGTTGTTGTTGTTTTTTCAGTGTTGTTTTGCACATTGAAGAGTGTGACTTGAACATGAATATAATATTTGTACTGTACATCATGTATTTTCTACACAGAACATTTCCCTTTTGACAAAAATGTCTTTATCTTGTAATTGTCCTTCTTTGTACAGTGTACTCTTCAAGAAGTTATCCGGTTTTACTCAAATGCAGATTTGTGACACAGCATTTTTTAAGTTGTCATATCTCCAAATCCTGATTTCATAATTCATGATGTTTTTAAAGATATTTTTGTAAAAGTATGTTTGGTAAAATATCAGTTTGCATAATCATTTATTTCTGCATTGCAGTTCATATTGTACATTTTTATGACATTTTATAAGGGGTACACTTTCAGTACAGCTGTCCAGCTTTGGCAGTTGTTGTCTTTAATGCCAGTTTATATTTGGATCAATCTGATCTCTTATCACTCACTGCCAGTGTGAGCATGTTGTGAAAAGTTCACCTGCTCACTAATACAATTATTATTTAAATCATCAACAATAAGTGTATGTCCTACTGAGAATCTTTTTTAATCTGACAGTTTGTATCATATCTTTACTGTTGTTGATGTTGTAGTACAGTTTTGTGTAAATAGGTAAGAGGGCATTTATTTTTGTGCTTTTACAGGAGGTGCAAGTGTAAGAAGAATTTTAACCACTTGCATGTCTAACTAACATGTTTCAGTCTTTTTGACAGACATTTTCTTGTTTCGTTGCCTTTTCTTTTTTTCCTTTTTGGTTTATAATCAAGCATTGAATTAAGATGTAAAAATTTATTATTGCTGATTCAATACATGCCTCTGGAGACACAAATATTAACTGTTAACTAAAGTTGAATTAAGGTATTTTACTTTTATTTATTTATTTTTTTCTGACCTGAACAGTCTTTTATTTTATTTTTTCTATTTTTGTTTTATTTTATTTTTTTAGATTACTCAGCTAATTGTTTATTTGGCAAAAATAACATAAGAATCGTGTTAGTCACTTAAATAAAGAAATGGAATAACTGAACATTTACTGACTCCATTGACAATTATTGTAAGCTGCTAGTTTTAAATAATTAAATATAAATACATAAATACAAAACAAACAAACCAAAAGGAAAATGCTTGAAGGCCGTTGAGAATATTTATGGCAATAGAAAATCTAGTGTTTCTTATACAAGATTTCCCATTATATCTATGAAGTAATTTAATAAGTGCATTGGCAACACTATAATGGTTTTCATTACTAACATTAACAATTATTACTGCAGTGGCAAGAAAAAGTATGTGAACCCTTTGGAATTAGCGGATTTTCTGTATTAATTGGTCATAAAATGTGATCTCATCTTCATCAAAGTCACAAGTATTGACAAACACAATGTGCTTAAGCTAACAACACACAAACAATTCTAATCTTTCACGTCTTTACTGAACACATACTATAAAACATTCACAGTGCAGGGTGTAAAATTAAGTGAACCCCTAGGCTAAAGATTACAAAAAAGCTATTTAAAGTTAGGATTGGCATCCAATTAATGAAACCAGATTGGAGGTGTGGGTTAATGCTACTTAGACTTATAAAAAGTACTCAGACATCTTGAGTTTGCTATCACAAAAAGTATCTGCTGGTGTGGATTATGACATAACCCAATAGAGATGCTGTAGTGTAGAATGACCTCAAGAGAGCCGTTCACATCAGACATCCTGAAAATATGGCTGAGCTGAAGCAGTTCTGTAAGGAAGAATGGTCCAAAATTCCTTCTCAGCATTGTGCAGGTCTAATACTCAGCTACAGGAAACACTTGGTTGAGGTTATTGCAGCCAAAGGAGGATCAACCAGTTATTACATCCAAGGGTTTTCTTAATTATCCAGATAACTTTGAATGTTTAATGGGTTCAATAAAGACAAGAAAGATTTTAATTGTTTGTGTGATGTTAGCTTAAACACATTGTGTTTGTCTATACTTGTGACTGATTAATATTGATTAATATTAATATTATGACCAATTAATGCAGAAATTCCAAAAGGTTCACATACTTTTACTTGCCACAGTATAATTGTTTACAGGTCATCAATGTAAATTATATATATATAATGTTCCTGAAATACAAATACTGAAAAACAATGTTTCTGGCTAATCAAAGTTCCTATGAACCGTTTCCCCCTTGTCCTGTGTAATGCTAAATTGTCGCCGCTGGAGGTCACTAGAATATAATGTTGGCATCACTGCACAGGCTCATTAATATCATCCAGCAGCGTCTCTAGCGCGCGACTTGTCTCATCCTTTCATTGCGCGTGGAGAACACCAGACCGATCGCTCATATGTGACACCAGCAGCATTTCTCACAGATACTGAAACAGAAAGCAGTGACAACTTCACAACACACTGACAGGTGGTAAGAACACTTCAATGTTTTGAATATATATTTTTGTCAAACTTGTCGAACATTTAACTCATACAATTGATTTTGGCGTTTGGTAAGCGTGAGTAGAGGGTTCATAGCGATCAATCACCATTTGTAATGTTTACATGTCGAGATTATACATGTTTATTGCTCCCAGAAATATATAATAATAATAATAATAATACTCGCCAATGACAGGTGAAGTATCAATAAACTGAATGTTTTAGTTGTGTGAATAATTTACATTTCTCAATTAATAACGCCTTTATGAATTCACTATTCTATTCTTCGACACTGTATCATTTAATTTTTTTTAATTTATTTTGTAGTTGTTGCCTTAAGAAGTTTTCAATCTTACCTAAACCTTAAAGTTACTTTGTTAGTGTAACCTAGTCAGGTTGATTCAGTCATATAAAAACATAAGTATGACGTGTTTACAGTGTACCATAAATAGACTTTGTCCACATATTACAACTTAAACATTAATTTATGCAGAGCACATGTGGTACTTATTATTATGTGATCTTTTTTGTCAAACAATCTTTAAATATTTGTATTAAAAGTTATCCTGATATTATATCTTCCTCTGATTTCAGTGGTCAACCAGTAAACAAATTAAAAAGCCCAAAGGCCTCTCTATGGTGCCCGCTCAATCTGTGATCATGGGGAACGGTTCGATCAAAGCCCCTCGGCTAGAGCAGACCTGCCTGGCCTCCAGTATAAAAGAGGCTCCTTTATGGGAGTCAGTGGAACCCCTGAAGATCAGGATTGCTCATCTGGAGGAGGAATTGGCACGGAGAGACCAGGAGCTGCGTGCTCAGGAGAATCGCTTGCTAAGTCTTCAAAGAGAACTAGACGCAAAGGTGTCTCAGATCGATAAACTCCAGGATGCCATTGGTTATAACAGCCTCAGCTGCTCACCACCAGCACCTCCGAGGCACAGTCGCAGACTTCTGAGTGTAATCAACCAGGGCTCCACACGCTTCCACAAAGTGGCTGTGGAGGTACATCGGCGCCTAAAGGCAAAGGAGGGGGTTTCAGCTGAACCCACTTCAGGTCACTTCTGCGTTGACCACAAGGTCCATCACACCTCCACAGAGAGAGTACGAGTTCGCAAAGACTCTGGGTAAGTGTGCTCATTAAGTAAAATCAAGCTGTGCTGATATACAGAACAACAGCACTCTTACTCATGCTTTTATACAACAGTTCAAAAAACTGTAAAAAACAAAAAAAACAAAAAGGTAAATAATATGAAATAACTTATGTTTCAGACAAAAACTGTCTTAGTTCGTTTGTGCATTTCTTCTATGACAACAAAAGTAATTCCAAAATAAGTCATACTCTCTGTACTCAATTAAACTGGTGATGTTTTGTTTGTAAATAATCAGTGTTTTTGGACAAATTCAGGTGAACAATTCATTCTTGTTCACTTTTGGTAGAAAACAACTCTGTTTTTTAACGAATCATTGAGTCAATGATTGAATGACTCACTCAGAACTGCAAAGACGCTCATTTGTTGCCACCTGCTGGAATAAATGTGAAATCTCCAGAAATGGTCACTGAACAAATCAGTGTATGAAATCAAAATAAAAGATTAATCAAAATCCCCACTAGTATTTTGAAAGCCACAAATACTGAGAATTTGAGTTATACAAACAGTAAAGCCCAATTGCTGTTGGACTGTATATCAGCACTCTTGGAACGGCTCTCATCCAATCAGATTCGAGGAACGGAATTAACTGTCAATCAATTTAGCATTAAGAGCACTTCAGTTTACTTTCGTAAGGGCTGTAAAAATATTGCCGAAGAATATCGCAATATCCGATTACATCATCAACCCTCCTGCCGAGGGCAGTGAATGTTTTTTGCTTTATTGATTTTGCTTTAAAAATTGTATTCATTTGTTGAAATTCGAAAAACATAAACGAAAGACATTTCTAAATTAAAATTGCACTTTAAACTAAACGAAAAAAGCGATAAAACAATCCAATGTTGTTCATCGATGGTAAATGCTTCTGTTGAAGCCATCCACTTGCATTATTTCAGCTTCATTGTTTAAACAACGTTTTTGATAGAGTAATTAATGGTAAACAACTACATTACCTATGGTACAGCCGAGAAAGATCCACCAATCAGAGAACCAGGAACCATGAGCAACCACCCACTCCAATGATGCACTGTGGTCAAGTCAGTCTCCCTTCACACTTAAACTACTTATATATTTGTACATATCTACCAGTGCTGAAGAAGTAATCCAAAGTATTTAGAATACATTACTGACTTTGAATATATTATAACTTAGCTTTTTACTTCATGACTTACACAACTTACACAGAACATAGTTATGGTTTGATTAAGCCAGTGTAATAAGCATGATGGAGGAAGTCTACCTACAATCACACTGTACAATATTTTATTTCGGTCTCCATGTTTTGAACCTATGTTACATTGGAGTTTGCAGCTGTGCATATTTCCACATGTTCAGTTTATCAGATTGATCTTCAGCCATTGGTGGATTGACAGTGTATTTAACTACAGCGTCTGCTAATATTTTATGCAAATCCACGATTCCACAATAAAAAAATTTTTTAATCATATAAAAAAAAAAATATTTGAATGAATTGAAAAAAATTTAATAATCGCCCTGCTGTAGGTCCCGTTACATCTGGTGTAAATCAAACGCAGACTTCCACAAAAAGAACATCATACCTACGGTAAAGCATGGTGGTGGTAGTGTGATGGTGTGGGAATGCTTTGCTGCTTCAGGGCCAGTGTGACCTGCAATAATTGAGGGAAACATGTATTCTGATCTCTACCATAAAATCCTAAAGGAGAACCTCCGGTCATCAGTCCGTGAGTTGAAGCTCAAGCGCAACTGGAATATGCAGCAAGACAATGGTCCAAAGCATAGGAGTAAGTCCAACCCTGAATGGCTCAAATTAAGCAAAATTAAAGTTTTGGAGTGGCCTAGTCAAAGTCCTGACTTGAACCCGATTGAGATGCTGTGGCGGGACCTTAAAAGGGCAGTTATGCTCAAAAACCCTCCAATGTAGCTGAACTAAAGCTGTTCTGCAAAGTTCTGCCAAAATTTCACCACAGAGTTGTGAAAGACTGATCTCCAGCTATCGGATTTGGTTGCAGTTGTTGTTGCTAAAGGTGGCACAACCAGCTATTAAGTTTAAGGGGGCAGTTTGTTTTTCACATGGGTGATATAGGTGTTGGAAAACCTTTTTCTTTAATAAATTATTTTATATATATATACATATTTGAAACCTGTATTTTGAGGTTACTCAGGTTTGCTTTGTGACATCTCGTTTGAAGATCTATAAAATATTTTTTCACAGCACTGTATTATGTTCCCCTTCTGTCACTCGAGGTTGTGTCGGATTGAGGATGACCCGGCTGGTGATGAAGGCGATTTGGGGATGACAACGGGCTCGGTTTTGCTGGGTAAACCCCCACGAACTACCTGCCCCCCGGCACACTTGCTTGCTTCCTTCCGAGCTCGGGATGAGTGCGGCTCACCTCACGGCCAGCCGGCATTCTCCCTTGAGCTCCCGGAATTGGATGTCGACATCGCCGCTGCATCGGAGAGCATCACAGCTCCGTCTGATACTGATGACTTGTCTGGGCTGCCACCTTCGGGTCTGCTTGCCCAGTCTGAGGCTGACGCACAGATGTCCGCTATGCTTTCCCGGGCCGCAGTGAGCACGAGGCTGGACTGGAAACCTCCATCGCCCCCTCACAGCTACTCGATCGGTTCCTCGGGTCAGAGCGCTACTCATAGCCTCGGGCCTTCAGAGACCCCCCTTTGAGCCGCTTGATTCAGTTGAGTTCAAGGCCCTCTCCCTGAAGACGGCCCTCCTGATCGCATTAGCCTCCATCAAGAGTGTTGGTGACCTGCATGCGTTCTCTGTCAGCAACACCTGCCTGGAGTTCGGTCAGGCACATTCTCACGTTATCCTGAGGCCGCGACCAGGATACGTGCCCAAGGTTCCTAGGACCCCCTTCAGGGACCAGGTCGTGAGCCTGCAAGCAAGCTGCCCCGGGAGGAGGCAGACCCAGCTTTCTCATTGCTGTGTCCGTTATGTGTTTTGCATATAAATTTGGACCACACGCAGAGCTCTAGATGTTCTGAGCAGTTCTTTGTCTGCTTCGGCGGAAAGGGAACGCCATCTCCAAACAGATGTTAGCTCACTGTGTTGTTGATGCTATTTCTTTAGCTTATCACACCCAGACCGTGCCCGCCCCCTTGCGGGTTCGAGCACACTCTACGAGAAGTGTAGCATCCTCATGGGCACTGGCTCATGGCACCTCCTTAGCAGACATCCGCAGAGCAGCGGGCTGGGCAACACCCAATACCATTGCCAGATTTTACAATCTCAGGGTTGAGTCGGTCTCGTCCCGTGTTTTGTCAAATCCGAGCCGTAAGAACTCGGTAATGCGGCACAGCGCCCTTCACCAAGATGATCCAGTGCGCCTTCCATCCCAGGTTAGCCACTAAGCGTCGCTCCCTGGATGTTCTCCTCCCTAGACTTCTGGCCGTGAATTCAGCGGAGCAATTCGCGGCCAGACCCACTACGAGTCACAGGTGCTCTGTTCTGGGGTCGGGCTCCACGGGCTTAGTTCCCTTTTCAGGCAAACTCCCCGTGATCCGCGGTACGGTCCACCTGTCGGTGGACCTGCGTTTTCCTTGGGCAGCTCTTCTGACCCGGTCACCGTGCTTGGCCCCCTCATTAGGCTGGACTTACCACCACGCCATTTCCCACGTACGGCTTCACAACCCTCGTGGTGTATTTGCCCCCCTAGACTGGGTAGGATGTGGCCTCCACAGGGTCTTTTCCCCCTGAAAGAATAGGGGGAAGAATTTTTTAAGAAAAAAAAATGGAAGAGACGCCAGTGTTCATCAGCCCCTCATTACTGAGTCCGACCTGGAGATAATTATGAAAGCACTTGCACTTTTTCCCTTGAACACCCACAGGATTTGGAAGGAAAATATGGTCTGGCATTCGAAAATGAAAATACAGAAAATACAGTTAATCCAAACACTCCCTCCCATGGCCACTTGCGCTTTTTGCTGGCATGAAAAGTCCACTTAGAATTAGTGCTCTCACAGTACAACCTAAGCTGTAGCGCATGGTTGTAGCATGTAGCGCTGCTCTATGCATGCTTACAAAAAATAGTGACCAGTCTGTGATCTTTCAAAAGTGTTTGTACAGCTTTTTATTTAGTTATTTTTATCATTCTAATAAATATATTATCTCACTCCTTTGTCTCTGTGTCTGATTTAGAATGGGCAGAACTCAGGATGTAATGACCCAAGCGAACATGGTATAAGCAGTGTCATGTTCTCTGTTGTCTTTTGTTTTTATGCTTTTATGTTGAAGTTTAGTTTAGTTCCTGTTTCCTGTTTGGTTTTTGTAGTCCTTTGTAGTCTCATTTTATGATTGGTTTTCCCCTGATTAGTTCTCATTCCCTGATTGTTTCCCTAGGTGTTCCTCATTCCCTTGTTTGTTCCTTTATGTATTTAAGTCCTTGGTTTCCCTGTTTTCAGGGTTAGTTCTTGCATATGTTATTATGTTCTGTGCTAGGTTTCCGTTGCTTTTCTTTGTCCTGAGTTTTCCTGTTTTTATGAATAAAAGCTGCATTTAGATCCACATTCCCTGTCTACCTTCGTCACAGAAAAACAAAAGACAACAGAGAACATGACAAGCAGAATAATCCATGGCTAGGTGTGTGTTAAACCATTTGAATGGACTTGGCGTCATGTTGGGTGATTCTTTGATCCCACATCATGCATTCAAATCATTAAATGGACACTTAGCCATAGATTGTCCATTACATATCACACAAGCAAGAGTGCTGCTGTTCTGAATATTAGCATGGCTGTTATTAGACCGTACTGTAGGTATTCACAGTCATGCTGTAATTCAGCAGAATAGCATGATTGTGAGTGTAATATTGGTTTTATACTACAGTTCCACACACAATTACTCTAAATAATATTGAGTTACTCAATAATTTGTTTCCACAAATAAAGTCCACCAATGTGAAAAGCTCCAAAAGAAGCCAAAGAATTGTGTTTCACTAAGCAACACATGGACTAAATAAAACACTAAATAACTATGATCCTTGCTCCGCTTCCACTAGCAAAAGTAAACACAGACACTCTGACTTTCAAAAATCACTCTCATACTCTCACAAGATTACAGCTGCAAGCAATCTGTATGTCCACACCAGGCGTGACGTGACACCGTGATATTAATACACTAAAATTAGGATAATTAAAAATAAAATGTAGGAAAAAAGTGCAATTACAAACAGAACAGTCTTTTTATTGAACGCAACTCATTTTCTCACTGAAGCTCCATTTAGGCATTAGCTTTCTACAGAAAACACTGAGGGGATAAATACTCAGTCACACACATACACAGTGCAAAGTTACTTTATGAATTGCATCCTTATTCAGTCTGTTACGATTGCTTATGTTCACTCGGTACCCCTGTTGTTATTATGCCGATCTCCACGTAACAGGGAAGCGGAGTGAAAGTTGTAATGAGCTGGGATGTCCCCTCTGCCATTCTGAATCTGAACCAGTGCGTGTGTGTGTGAGACAGCGCTGGCTGATGAGAGCGAGAATTTAAGCACAATATTCGGTAGGTGTATGACAACATTGGCCAAAATCAAGTTGTTGTGAAACGGGTAGTGAGATACTGACTTTAATGTATTCCAATAAGAATCATTTTAGACCCATTTGGTGACTGTGCTGGCCGGCGCAACGTCGCAGAAATAGAAACCATTTCAAGAATAGAAAGTGCTGTCGCTCATTGAGTGTCGTGGCTGGTTAGGATAAAAACTCTGATTAACATGGAAAAGATACCTTAACCTTTTGTGTCTGGTTAGGAAACAATGTCACATTCTTGGTCTGGAATGCAGTGAATACAGACAAGTGCAGTGATACAAACAGCTGTACTGTTATACGAAATATAAGCACTCTTGGAATGCTGCTTAGCCAATTAGATTCTAACGGTTGTATAACCCTGATTGCACCACTGGACATTTTGGTGTTAAATTTTTTGTTTTGTTATGGAGTCACTGGACCACTGACTGTCTTGAAAGGTGGAGACAAGAGTAAGGTTTAGCCAAGCCTTTGTAGTGTCTCCAACCCTAGACGGGGCTTGAAAGCCTGGATTACCATAACACACTCGGAAGGGGATGGAGTGGCTCAAGAGAACACAAAGGGTGGGCCATCTGTATGCACGGATAGGTATCATTACTGTTTTAATTAAACACGCTCTTGATGCTAGTCTACAAATCTACTGCGCTAATTCATTCATAAGTTCCATTTTAGGTAAATGGAGAGACCTTGCTGTTTCAGATGTGATAATGAGAATCAGCCATAGTATATAGCATTGAGGGACACACAACTCTCTGAAACAGACATGTGCCTTCCAATGTAGATTTTCATTCAAAGAATTAATCATTTATACATTGATATGCTGTAGTATGAAGCAACTATACTGTATATTTAAATTGTTCTTATGTTCCAAAAATTTTATAAACATTTTATTTATATATAATATAGACAGCATATGTCTCAATTCTGTCAGCATTTTATACATATACACTCACCTAAAGGATTATTAGGAACACCATACTAATACTGTGTTTGACCCCCTTTCGCCTTCAGAACTGCCTTAATTCTACGTGGCATTGATTCAACAAGGTGCTGAAAGCATTCTTTAGAAATGTTGGCCCATATTGATAGGATAGCATCTTGCAGTTGATGGAGATTTGTGGGATGCACATCCAGGGCACGAAGCTCCCATTCCACCACATCCCAAAGATGCTCTATTGGGTTGAGATCTGGTGACTGTGGGGGCCATTTTAGTACAGTGAACTCATTGTCATGTTCAAGAAACCAATTTGAAATGACTCGAGCTATCCTGCTGGAAGTAGCCATCAGAGGATGGGTACATGGTGGCCATAAAGGGATGGACATGGTCAGAAACAATGCTCAGGTAGGCCGTGGCATTTAAACGATGCCCAATTGGCACTAAGGGGCCTAAAGTGTGCCAAGAAAACATCCCCTACACCATTACACCACCACCACCAGCCTGCACAGTGGTAACAAGGCATGATGGATCCATGTTCTCATTCTGTTTACGCCAAATTCTGACTCTACCATCTGAATGTCTCAACAGAAATCGAGACTCATCAGACCAGGCAACATTTTTCCAGTCTTCAACTGTCCAATTTTGGTGAGCTCTTGCAAATTGTAGCCTCTTTTTCCTATTTGTAGTGGAGATGAGTGGTACCCGGTGGGGTCTTCTGCTGTTGTAGCCCATCCGCCTCAAGGTTGTGCGTGTTGTGGCTTCACATATGCTTTGCTGCATACCTCGGTTGTAACGAGTGGTTATTTCAGGCAAAGTTGCTCTTCTATTAGCTTGAATCAGTCGGCCTTTTCTCCTCTGACCTCTAGCATCAACAAGGCATTTTCGCCCACAGGACTGCCGCATACTGGATGTTTTTCCCTTTTCACACCATTCTTTGTAAACCCTAGAAATGGTTGTGCGTGAAAATCCCAGTAACTGAGCAGATTGTGAAATACTCAGACCGGCCCGTCTGGCACCAACAACCATGCCACACTCAAAATTGCTTAAATCACCTTTCTTTCCCATTCTGACATTCAGTTTGGAGTTCAGGAGATTGTCTTGACCAGGACCACACCCCTAAATGCATTGAAGCAACTGCCATGTGATTGGTTGATTAGATAATTGCATTAATGAGAAACTGAACAGGTGTTCCTAATAATCCTTTAGGTGAGTGTATATTTAACAGCTTGTTTTTTTTGTTTTCTTTTAATAAAGATTTTCATTGAAATATAACTTACCCTTTTGGTTGTTTCTAACCAAAACTATCATCGTATGCCTTTAACATTATTGATATTGATATTGATACACTTTTCTAGTGTAGTGGTCAAAGCAAATAACTGGTAATCTGTTAATCAGAAGGATGCTGGTTCGAGCCCCACAGCCACCACCATTGTATCCTTGAGCAAGGCACTTAACTCCAGGTTGCTCCAGGTGGATTGTCCCTGTAATAAGAGATATGTAAGTTGCTTTGGATAAAAGTGTCTGCCAAATGCATAAATGTAAATGTAAATATGGGGAATCTCATCAACCACCACTAGCTTTAAGTAAATAATGACAGAGAATTGGATGTGTTACAGTCCCTTAGAGGTATATACATTTTTCAAGCATTATAAAGAATACAATTGTTTTACTTGATTGAGGTTGCGATTTACAATGTCTGCTCTCAAGGGAGCATCATAAAGGTGATATTTGGATGCTCTTTATTCAATAGTGTATTGAAGGCAGTCTGAAGTGTTCTAACAAGTAAATCATGCATTATTCACCACCTCCACTTCAGTCAGCACTGATGGATCATTGCTCGAAAAAAACAGAATTGTGTCTTATAAAAGGAGATTTCAGAATAAACTCCACTTGGATCCGGTTGGATAAACCGCACAAACACTTACCACCTTATTTTAGCAAACTGTTTATATAAACAGTGTCTTGTAAATAGTAATGACTTAACCCTTGTGCATCAATTAAAAAAAGTTACACATAGGTTCATTAAGGACAAAAATGGCCATGTCCAAAAACTGTCATAAAAATATTATAGAATAATATTTTTTTCTACTTTCACTGACATAATTTTTTTAACCAGCATCAGCTCTAATCATAATGACCAAACATTCATTCATTTTTAGAATTTTAACCCTTTAAACGCTGGTTTGTTTACATAATGCCACTGTTGTTTTTTTAGGAAAAAATGAAAAATAGTAATTATTTTCAATTTAATAGATGATAAGCAGAATTTTTTTTCTTTGATTATTAGAGCCTCGGCTATGTCAATGATTAACAACAACATTCATTTTGATGCTTTCATATTTTTTATGCAGTATCAGATTTAAAAAAAAAGCTACCACTTAGGTCCATAATGGATAAAAATGGCCATGTCAAAAAAGTGTCATAAAAATATTATAGAATAATATTTTTTTCTACTTTCACTGACTTATATTTTAACCAGCATCAGTTCTAATCATAGTTACCAAACATTCATTTATTTTCCGAATTTTAACACTTTAACAACAACATTCATTTTGATGCTTATACAGTATCAGATTTAAAAAAAAGCTACCACTTAGGTCCATAATGGACAAAAATGGCCATGTCAAAAAGTGTCATAAAAATATTATAGAATAATATTTTTTTCTACTTTCACTGACTTATATTTTAACCAGCATCAGTTCTAATCATAATTACCAAACATTCACTTATTTTCAGAATTTTAACACTTTAAACGCCGGTTTGTTTACATAATGCCACTGTTGTTTTTTATAAAAAATATAATAATTAGGGCCCAAGCACAAAGTGCGTAGGACCCTATTGTTTTTGTTAGGATTATTATTATTATTATTATTATTATTATTTTTTTTATTTTTTTTTTTTTACGACTTACGGGGCACTTTTGGGGCTCTTAACATGCTCAAAAACTCTTGAAACTTTGCACACGGGTCAGAACCTGCGGTCATTAGGGCCGGCCTGAAGCTGGTACCCGGGCGTGGCAGGGAGCTCGACAGCGCCCCTGGAACAGGGGCCGAAAACTTGGTCTATAACTCAAACACGCTTGCATGTAATAATATGAAACTCGGTACACATATAGATCTCATCATTTCATATATCCTTCATACTTTCACTTTTTACCCCAGACCAACAGGAAACCGTCTATTTAGGGTTGTTTGAAAACGCACGCAATGGAATTTGGAATACTCCTCCCAGAGAACTCCACCAATCGCCACCAAACTCGGTCAGCATGATGTCAAGACATTGACCATGAAAAATTGCCGGCAGATTATTGATATCTCCAACGGTTTGGCCGTGGCAAGGAAACGAAATGATGACGAGAAACAGTCAGAGTGTTATAACTTCTACATACATTAATTGATCTCGATGAAACTTCAGCGGTGTGTTCGCTGTAAGAGGCCGATCGCATGGATGTGACTATTGTGAGTCAAAGTTATAGCGCCACCAACTGGCAGAAGGAAGTGTGTCACTTTCAAAATGCTTTAAAATCACCCACTTATTGTTACACGATTTACTTCAAACTTTAGGTGTATAATGTAAACACACGGCAGATGTAGACGTGTGAAAGAATTATTGATATCTTAAATACTGTTGTCGCGGCAGCTCTTCAAACTTGAATTTTCTTTTTGATGCCTGGTGCAGGGGCTCAGTAGCGCCACCTTCAGACAAAAGTGGGGTATTGGTTTCATACTTTGACCTACAGTCAGATATTTTGGTTTGAATGTGGAACACATTGCACAAGAACTTTGAAGCTCAAAAAAGCACATAAATGAAGCTTAAACAGCAAGGAAGTGTGTTATAACTTCTGCATACATTACTTGATCTCGATGAAACTTAAGCAGTTTCTTCACTTGAAGAGGCCGGTCGCGTGGATGTGACTATTGTGAGTCAAAGTTATAGCGCCACCAACTGGCAGAAGGAAGTGTGTCACTTTCAAAATGCTTTGAATTCACCCCTTATGTCTCAATTGAACAAACAGTTGATAAAGAAATCGGTATCAATATATTGAATTATGAATTATTTCACTGATCAACTGTGATGTCCGGTTAAGATGAAAATAAACTATTACTCTGTCTAAGCGATTATCTTTCTGAAACACGTCACAAAAACTTACAGAAACGGATAACACAAACATGACGTTGGAAATATACACTTATCAGTATAGTTATATTACACTTGTCTATTTCAGTTATAAAGCTGTCTCATATGTAATTTCTCCTTTAATTCTATAATATAACCACTAGATGGAGGTCTAAGCACATTTTCTGTATTCTCGTTGTTTTAACGTAAGAAGAACACTTGTACGTGTTGACTGTTGAGAACGGTGTTTGGAGATTTTAAAAGACGCGGACCAGACGGAAAAACAAGACATACTGCATCATTGCGTTCAATATTTTAACGAGGGCCACTCGTACGCTGTACACGGTGTAAGCATCAGCTTGAGGACTCTTCAAAATGTATATAGGTCTCAGTTCTGGATGGAGTTATTTGCAGACCTTAGAGATGCTGGATACTTCAACGGGAGTCGTGAGCGTCATTGCTTTGGTGATACAATAAAAAATACTCTACAAAAAAAAAAAAAAAAACAGGGTTTCCACGGGGTCTTAAAAAGTCTTAAAAGTCTAAAATTTCAAAATCACAATTTAAGGCCTTAAAAAGTCTTAAATTTGCTGAAGTATTGTGTTCTAGGTCTTAAATAATTTTTAACAGGTCTTAATTTTCCTACGTCCATGTAAATCTCATTTAAATGCTCCACAGCGCTTTGGAATGTTTCTTTTTTACTTCCGTGGTGTTGTAGTTTCTTATTTCGCTAGTCCAAATATAATTCGCTGTATTATGACTACAAAATAGACCAACATGCAACAGCCAGCTTTGAGCTTTCGTGTTATTGGCGCGAGTCTCTCGGATACAACAGAAAGACGTTAAACGGATTTTATTCAGCTATGAGGAAGTGCAAGTTTAGCGATACTTGGCTTGAAAAATCTGAATTTCGTGCTTGGTTAAACCCAGTTGCAAATAACGCATTTGAAGCCTACTGCTTATGCAAGAAAGCTATTAAATTGGGAATGTTGGGTGTACGGGCGCTGGAGTCTCATTCAAAAAGTGAAAAATATCTAACTGCTGTCAAGGGTCTCCAGCAAACTACAGCCATCAGCCATTACGCGCTTTGGAATAGCGGATGATGACTAATTTCCAAAATCACGGGACCGTTCGTGCTGATGTTCGACGAAAGTCTTCATCGCACCACCAAAACGAAACAGCTGGACCTGCACGTACGTTTTTCGTCTGCTGCGAATGGGTCGAGACTGCAATAAATAAAAATAAAAAGGAATAGGCTACAATGAATGATCTATGGCAGGGCTAGTATAATGGTGGCCCCAGATCATCTTTATCTGACCCTCCAACAGTTTTTTTATTTTTAAAAACCCTCACAATCTGATATCAAAGTGCCCTCTCAGCAAAGGTTTAGCGCGTTCATAGGCAACCGCATTCATCGGTGAGTTTAACAACGCTCATTGTGGCGTACAACACCATTCATCGGTGAGTTTAACAACGCTCAACTGCAGGTAAAGCAGCACTCAGAGGTGAGTTCAACCAAAACAACGCTAAACTGCATGTGGCTAATGTTTACACTCAGGGTACATTACGGCATGTTTTCCATAACGTTACGACGTTCTCAATATAATTCATAATCACACGTTTATAATGAACAACGCGTTATGGTTATTGTGTTATTAAAAACTGTGTACGCAGGTGTTACAGTTAACATGGTAACACTAAGTTACACCTGGTTTACTTGTATGTTACTGATTAAGAAGTAATGTAAAAAAACAGTTATAACTGCATGAAGATGAATGGTAACACAATACTGGCAAAATACTGTTTACATCTTGCAAATGCATATGATTCAAGACTACAATTCCCCCAGAACGGAGGGAGGGGCGGGGTGACCAAACCTCATTATCATTTAAAGTCATATGCACTGAAACGGCGTGCTGAAAACGGAGCTGTTTTTGAGCAGTTAAAATTTGTGTTTTCTTAAAACACTAATGAGAATTTTTAATAAAAGTATATTACAAAGTTTTCATTTAGACCCTAAAGATTCATATTAACTTGTACAAAAATGGCATTATATGACCCCTTTAAGGTTACAAATACACACACACACACACTCCATCATTGCAATCTTGACATTGCAGCCTGTTAATTATAGCCGCAATAAAATATAATAATAAAATAGTAAACCTACCATATAAAAATTACTCTGTTTAAATAGTCAGTAGTACAATTCGTATCATTCACAGTAAGCACCGCTCCACTGTGATGTTTCCAAGCATATTTTTGCGCATGCAAAGAGGATGATTTTCTACGTCGGTATTGGAGCGTGAGTAAAGTACAAAGCCTATAATAACTGGCAGAAGGCAGTAAGAGAAACAGGAAGTCTGTTATAACTTCTGCATACATTAATTGATCTCGACGAAACTTCAGCAGTGTGTTCGCTGTAAGAGGCCGATCGCATGGATGTTGCTATTGTGAGTCAGTTATAGCGCCACCAACTGGCAGAAGGAAGTGTGTCACTTTCAAAATGCTTTTAAATCACCCCTTATGTCTCAAGTGAACAAACAGACCAACAGAAAGTCAGATATTTTGGTTTGAATGTGGATTTCTTGGAATTTGCACACATCTTCTCGACGGTCGAAGCGAGCTTACGTTATTGCCCGTCGTGCGCGGCGACCCTAAAGGCCCAGGGGTGGCGGTGCCACCGGCTTGGGCCCGTCATCGCTGCTCGCAGCTTTAATTATAATTATTTTCAATTTAATAAATGCTAAACAGAATTTTTTTAATTTTTATTATTAGAGCCTCAGACACATACAAACCACACTCTGAAATCCATACCAACACACTCACACAATTATATATTCATAATGTATCTAATTGGCTCTATAATATGCATAAGCCAAAAACAGCAGAAAACAACAAAAGCGATGATATGCCAAACCTGAAAAAATGGCACGATCTGGTAAAAAATATTTAAAATGTAAATTTTGAAGCCTTGCCAACATAATGAAAGCATGTTAAACAAGATTGCATAATTTTATAGTTAAATGGCACTGGGATTAAAAATCGCAGTTTTAATGGGTTTCAATGTGCCATTTTTGTCCAAAACGACGCTAAGAGGGACTATTTTGTGTAACTAGTGCAAAAATATTTTTTTAAAGAAAATAGGGTGAAATATTAAAATTCCAATAAAAATTCACTCCTGTGGAAAATTTTATGCAGTTAGCATTAACACAGACAAAGTTATCAAAAAAACAAAACTGAAAAAGCCAAAAATGTCCACAAGGATGCACAAGGGTTAAACTAGTGGTTACACTAGTAATGACTTTTGGACCCCATTGTTTATCCCCATAAAATCTCTAAGCTCTTTTGCTACCTTTGCCTCCAGCACTAAGAAACTGATCAATGAAGCCATCATGAACAATGACTTTCTGAAGAAGCTGGAGCCTCAGCACACTCGAGAGATGGTGGACTGCATGTACGAGAAGATTTACGCTGCTGAGCAGCTGGTTATTAAGGAGGGAGAGCCAGGGAACTATCTTTACGTGCTTGCAGGTACAATCCGATTGTTCTTTTCACTTGCTCTTCATATGTTCATGTTTTTACAGTGGTGCAAGGCAGCATTGTATTTAAATGTTGTTTTCCCTCTCCACAATTTTCTGCAGTTATTCCAGCTCCAATCGCTTAACAAACTTTAATACCATTCAAACTCTAATAAAATTTTCCTTGATCTTTTGGGATAAAGAGTTTATTGTATTATAAAAACTGTGTAACTTTCAAATGTTCCTCCCGAAAAAGGCAATTTTTTCAAACTAAGCTACTAATATAACTGGTACTGAACTTTTTCTGAACACCCAAATTTACACATCAAAATCGTCTATTTGGTTATCAAAAACTCGGCCAGTGGATTGTTTTATGAACCTGTCACTAATGCTGTTTTGCAAAGAGGCTGTTATTTAAAGATGAGGCAGTCAAAAGTGCACCACTTACAAGTGCACCACATGTATCTCATTTCACATGTGAAGAAGGTGTTACGTTTTTTGGCACAGTAGCAAAATACATTCCTAAACGGTCAGAGAGAGTGTGGAGTCATAAAAAGCTAAATTATGACTTCAAGCTACTAACTTTATTATCAACTGAATCTGCCTCTCTTCTGTTTAGAGGGTTTATTAGAGGTCATACAGAATGGCAAGCTGCTGGGTCAGATGCGTCCTGGGACGGCCTTTGGAGAGTTGGCCATACTCTATAACTGTAAAAGGACTGCCACAGTTAAAGGTGTGTGTGTTTGTGTACCTGTGCTGGTGTATTCTGTTCATTAAGGGATACTTACTACAGTTGCATTTAACCTTGTGCGACCCCACATCCACATCTGTATTAATTTAAATTCAGTTAAGAAAACTCTGTGCTCTCAGTAAAGGGTTAAAATTCGTATGTATGTAGTCATGTGACAAAACAACATGGTGCCAACCACAGCAGCGTTTGCCTTTGCGTAAAATGCCAACAAAACTACATCTGGTAAGAAACGTTATTACGTTTTTACATTGAAACCTGTTTGAGACAAAAGATTTGAGACTAGACTGTCTAGTTTAATTTGATATGCCATTTAAAAAATATTTTTGCATTTTGATAGGAAGTTTGTAATACAGTTGTTTGCATATACAGTATGTGATCATACCTTTGCATTTATAAGCCATGTAACATATGCGCCATATGTAGAATGTTCATGTGTGTGGCACAAGTGTGCGTAATATTGATTGACACGCTTTTATAGTCAGTGATGCTGATCAAGATGGCATTATTCTTAAAATTCTTTCTCATGACTTATCATTAAAATTATTATGCTTACTACCTAAATCTGATTAAAAATTATCTACTTCTGCATAAGTTTGAAAGATTTCCGCCCTTTGCATGTTCATTTATTTGTCTAATTTTATTATGTTTTCAGGTACCAATAAGGCTGTAGCACTCACAGCTCCTTACAGTATTACACATTTTACCATGTTTAAAAATCAGCACTGAATATGTGGGAAAAGTATGCAGACATTGACTGGGCCTGGTTATGTCCATTGTAGCCCATTCTTTTTTAAATTATTGACCCACTTGTAGTGTAGATATTGGATAAGTGTCACAGACATAGATTTGTAAAGTGAAATTGATGGTGATTTTGTTTCATTAGCTGTGACTCAGTCCCACATCTGGGCTCTTGACCGGCAGACATTTCAGACTATCATGATGAGATCCACTCGGGCCAGACAAGAGGAGTACTTCAGCTTCCTGCGCAGGTTCATTCATGTCACTAACATCTGTGAATGTTTATCAGTTGACAGCTTTACACACAAGCACAAATACACACTTCTTTGCTTGGTTGCTTCTATGCATCTCCTGCTGTAAAAAGTGGTTTGATTAATGTGACATTAGCCATCGATTAGCATGTTGCAGTTTTTAATGCTTATTGTAGAAATATAGCAAAAAAAATTGCCAAAAATGCATCATAAATTGATGTTGTGGATTACCTGAACTGAACTTTTGAAAACAAAACATTTTGATTTAAAAACTGGAACCAAATTTGCCAATGTGTTGCTGTGATTTTATCTTTTCTATTAGTATAATTTTTACGGATCTTATTAGGCATTGCTGTTTTCCGGGTATTCAAAATTATTACATTTTTCTTCAGTGTGTCATTGTTGAAAGACCTGCCAGAGGAAAAACTTTCCAAAATTGTTGACTGTCTTGAAGTTGTAAGTTTTCAGTTTTTATATTGGCTTTAATAGTTTTGTCATTTTTCAGTAATGCATTTTTTTATTTTCTGAAATGAGGTATAACCAGATTATATTCATTTTTCAATCTCTTTATAGGATTATTTTGACAAAGGGGAGTACATTATTCGTGAGGGGGAGGAAGGAAACACTTTCTTTATCATAGCTAAAGGCGAGGTAAGCATTACTAAGCCAACATTTAGTTTTGTCATCTCTAGTGAGTTTTTATTGCTCTTATGATCCTTGTGCTAAAACTTAGATTAGTTTTAGATTAGTTCAGATGCGCTCTAAACCTTCCAAACAGCTTCAGGTGATGTAGATCCCAATGTATGAGGACATTATACAAAATTGCAAACTAAGAAAAATAAAGAAGCTCTCATTGTGGAATAAGCGGAGCTTAAAAACTTAAAACTTAAAAGCCAGGGAGAGATTGAATCTGCACCCGGCTGATGCACAGTGTGGCACAGGGCACTTGTCCCTCATGCACACTTGCTGCAGCAAGATTATTACGTGATTGTGCACAACATAGTGAATCATAAAACATATGTTGCTCATTAGGTTTTGTGCTGAGGAGCCGAGAATGAGGTCCCGGCCATTTCAACGGTAGTTCAGCGTTGTGGCACTCCCAAGGGTAAGACAAAGTGGAGACCACGCCCCACACGGAGAGAGGGGGGGAATCAAGTGGAAATACATCACATGGTCTTGCCGAATCTAATCGGAAGTATGTCATGTGGAGAAGTCCCATGGAGAAGTCCTACCAAGTGCTGGGGAAGAAGCTCTAAGAGCATAGAGACTGGGGCAGAGGGATCTCTTCCCAAGGAAGAAGCAATTTGCCAATCGGGAAAGTTTTTCGCAATCGCAAGGGGTCACCTATAGGGAACCAGCACATGCAGGTTTCCTGTCCCAGCACGGGGTGTAGTTAGCACAAGTACTGGGCTGACAGTGAGTTTCTCCGCAAACTCATCTGCTGCAGGGCTAGGAGGAAATCAACCAGGGGACACATCTGTGAACACTGCTGGGAATCAACAATGCAAATCTTCAGCTCGAGGGAGGTGAAAAGTGTTAGGCACAAACAGTATACCCGGCCGGTCTGTCCGGACTTACTCGATTGTTCGAGACACCCTCAACCCGGGGATTGTAAAATCTCTCAAAGGTTCTTTCAAAGGTTCTGCTCTGCAAATGTCAGCTAGAGAGGCGCCACTGGTCAGAGCCCAGGAGGCCGCCACACTCCTGGTGGAATGGGCTCGTAGCCCTGAAGGGGGCGGCAGGTGCCAAGCTTGGTAGGCGCCGGCTATTGCATCGATGATCCAGTGAGAAATCCTCTGTTTGGAGACAGTGCTTCCTTTCCGCTGTCCACTGAATCAAACAAAGAACTGCTCAGAGATCCTAAAGCTCTGCGTCCGATCCAAGTAGATTTGCAAAGCGCACACCGGACACATCAAAGCCAAGGCTGAGTCCTCCTGCCTCCTCCTGGGGCAGCGCTTGCAGGTTCACCACTTGGTCCCTGAAAGGGGTTTTGGGAACCTTGGGCACATAGCCCAGTCGGGGTCTTAGGATCACGTGAGAGTAGCCCGGACCGAACTCCAACCACATTTCGCTGACAGAGAAGACCTACAGGTCCCCAACCCTCTTGATGGAGGTGAGTGCTGTAAGGAGGGCAGTCTTCAAGGAGAGTGCCTTAAGCTCTACTTACTCAAGGGGCTCGAAGGGAGCCCCGCGCAGGCCTTGTAGAACTACGGAGAGGTCCCATGAAGGGATGAGGTGAGGTCTGGAGGGGTTCAACCTCCTAGCGCCTCTTAGGAACCTGATAATCAGGTTGTGCTATCCTAAGGACTTGCCGTCCACTGTGTCATGGTGCACGGCTATGGCCGTGACATACACCTTCAAGGTGGAAGGGGACAGCCTTCCCTCCAACCTCTCCTGCAGGAAGGAAAGCACTGAGCTGACTGCACATCTCTGGGGGTCTTTGTGTCAGGAAGAAAACCACTTAGCGAACAGATTCCACTTTAAGGCATACAGGCACCTTGTAGAGGGGGCCCTAGCCTGAGTGAAGGTGTCTACCACGGCCTGTGGTAGGCCACTGAGGTCTTCCGTGTTCCGTCCAAGGGCCAGACATGGAGGTTCCAGAGGTCTGGTCACGGGTGCCAGACGGTGACCCGTCCCTAAGAAAGAAGGTCCTCTCCTCAGTGTAATTCGCCAGGGAGGGGCTGATGCGAGGAGCATGAGGTCCAAGAACCAAGTCTGTGTGGGCCAGTAGGGAGCCACTAGGATGGCCTGCTCCTTATCCTCCATGACCTTGCACAGTGTCTGTGCAAGTTGGCTCACTGGGGGCAACACATACTTGTGTAGCCAGATGGCCAGCTGTGTGCCAGCGCGTTTATGCCGAGGGGCGCCTCGGTCAGGGCGTACCAGAGTGGGCAATGGGAGGATTCTGTGGAGGCGAATAGGTTTACCTGTGCCAGACTATCTGAGGGTGGAGTCTCCACTCTCCTTTTCGGGAGACCTAACGTGACAGTGCTGTAGAGCTCACAGTTTAGGAGCGGGTTTGGTTATTAGCAATAATTAATAATTATCATAGATAACTATCAATTATTCAAATCATTAGAACATTGTTTAGAATCAGTGTCAGCTTTTTTAATCCTTTAAATCAACAATCATCAAATTTAATAGAATATTAATTATTATCAAAGATAATAATTAATTATTAAAACTAATTAAACATTGATTAGAATTAACACTAGCTTATTGATACTTCAAATTCAACAATCATCAAAGATAATTGTCAATTATCAAAATCAATAGAATATTAATTAGGATTAATATAGACGGGGCACCACCCTGGAATCAGGGACTAATAACCAGACAGTATAACAGTCTCAATGTTAGATTGTTCTCTTAGGAAAATTGATGTCCGTAGATCATCAAAATTAAAAAGGGAACAACGAAGGGTTGAATTCGATCACTGGCATCCCCTGCCAGCCTTTGACACATGTGTATGCAAAACAAACCAAAACACTTCTCTTTTAATTATAACAAAGTTTATTGAAAATATAATATCAATTAATAATCAATACAATGCATTCAATAAACTTCCGACATTCAACGACAAACTAAAAAGTGACGTGATTAGATATGGTAACAAAATAAGCCTATAACACATGAGAGGACGCTGTGTGTGTATGTGTGTGTGTGTGTGTGTGTGTGAGGAGTGATGCGCACAAAATGGCGGATGTGACTCGAGTACGTGGAGAGTACATTACGTGAGATTTCCGGCCAGAGAGTATGGCCTCGAATGTGGGCAGAGAGAAGCTGGTTAATGGCGTCTGCCCGTGTGCGGCGTGTCTTTCGCTTGTATGACGGTGTGTGTGTGTGTGTGTGTGTGTGTGTGTGTGTGTGTGTGTGGTTAGTACGACAGAGAGAGAGAGAGTGAAAGTGGCGGCGCCGAAGCAAACGCAAACGGGCGGCCGTCCTTCCCGAAGCTCAATGAGCAGAATAGCTGCCGACTCTGCTCCGGGGTCCGACCGACCCGTTGCTGGATGGCCTTCTTCAGGTGATTATAGTCCAGGAGGCTGGTGGCGGGAAGTTGTTGTGCCGCCAGCTGCGCCTCCCCTGAAACAGGGGCAATAGTCGCGCCGCCCACTGATCGGGAGGCCACCTCCATACCTAATAGGTCGA